>NW_026283943.1:0-4031 GCF_023373465.1 Oncorhynchus keta
CTCATCCCTGACCGCTGGCTACGCCCTTCCGTCTTCAAGAGAGCGAGAGTTGCACCCCTTCTGAAAAAACCTACACTCGATCCCTCCGATGTCAACAACTACAGACCAGTATCCCTTCTTTCTTTCTCTCCAAAACTCTTGAACGTGCCGTCCTTGGCCAGCTCTCCCGCTATCTCTCTCAGAATGACCTTCTTGATCCAAATCAGTCAGGTTTCAAGACTAGTCATTCAACTGAGACTGCCTTTCTCTGTATCACGGAGGCGCTCCGCACTGCTAAAGCTAACTCTCTCCTCTGCTCTCATCCTTCTAGACCTATCGGCTGCCTTCGATACTGTGAACCATCAGATCCTCCTCTCCACCCTCTGAGTTGGGCATCTCCGGCGCGGCCCACGCTTGATTGCGCTCCTACCTGACAGGTCGCTCCTACCAGGTGGCGTGGCGAGAATCTGTCTCCTCACCACGCGCTCTCACCACTGGTGTCCCCCAGGGCTCTGTTCTAGGCCCTCTCCTATTCTCGCTATACACCAAGTCACTTGGCTCTGTCATAACCTCACATGGTCTGCACAACGCATCACCGTGGGGAAACTACCTGCCCTACAGGACACCTACACCACCCGATGTTACAGGAAGGCCATAAAGATCATCAAGGACATCAACCACCCGAGCCACTGCCTGTTCACCCCGCTATCATCCAGAAGGCGAGGTCAGTACAGGTGCATCAAAGCTGGGACCGAGAGACTGAAAAACAGCTTCTATCTCAAGGCCATCAGACTGTTAAACAGCCACCACTAACATTGAGTGGCTGCTGCCAACTACACTGACATTGACACTGACCCAACTCCAGCCACTTTAATAATGGGAATTGATGGGAAATTATGTAAATATATCACTAGCCACTTTAAACAATGCTACCTTATATAATGTTACTTACCCTACATTATTAATCTCATATGCATACGTATATACTGTACTCTATATCATCGACTGCATCCTTATGTAATATATGTATCACTAGCCACTTTAACTATGCCACTTTGTCTACATACTCATCTCGTATGTATATACTGTACTCGATACCATCTACTGTATGCTGCCCTGTACCATCACTCATTCATATATCCTTATGTACATATTCTTTATCCCCTTACACTGTGTATAAGACAGTAGTTTTGGAATTGTTAGTTAGATTAATTGTTGGTTATCACTGCATTGTCGGAACTAGAAGCACAAGCATTTCGCTACACTCGCATTAACATCTGCTAACCATGTGTATGTGACAAATAAAATTGGATTTGATTTGAGATGATTGATGAGGGAAGTGAGGAATAGGAGAAGGTCTCCATACATGGTCTGGGCATGGGGTTGAGGAGGGCATGGGGTCAAGTGGGCAGGTTGTCAGGTGGCCAGACCTTACTTGTCAGGACCCGGTTACGAACCCGGGTCTCCGGAGTGAGAAACAGTCACTTAACCAACTGAGCCACGAATAGTCGTCAGAACACAGAAGATGAGGCAGACACAGCAGTACATGAGACGGTGTATTTAATGAAGTAAAAGTGAAGTTCTTCAGGAAAACATGTAACTCCACAACCTCAAAAGGAATTCCACAAGAACAAAGGTAATCCTCCAAGACAAAAGGTAAATCCACAAGGTGGAAGGTATAGCACAAAAAGCCTCAAAAGATACTCAAAAACAAACAAACAAGAACAAAAAACAGAATTCCACAAGAGAGTCCACCGGGATCAACAAGAGTTCACAGAGTACTAGGGCTGGGTGCTAACATACAAACACAGAGCAAAGAACTGAGGAAAACCAAGGGTTTAAATACAATCAGGGGAAACGAGGCACAGGTGCAAATAATAATGGGGACCAAGGGAAAACAAAAGGTCAAAAGGCACAATGGGGGCATCTAGTGACCAAAAACCGGAACAACCCTGGCCAAATCCTGACATTACTAGTTTGAGATTATGGTGAAATAAAGTGGCTTTAGCATCCTATACAGAAGAAGATAAAATAGAGAGGAGGGAGTGAATGGATCATAGGTCTTCCGGAAGTTTAGTTTCCCCAAATTTTTGCTCAGCTGCCCACAGATCTGTAAGCTCGCAATGATTCACTTAGCCACGGAGCAAGAGGGGAGGGCCGAGCCAGCCGGGAGGAAAGGGGACAGTGCAAGTCTTAGGATGCAGAAAGGGAGGAGAGTAGCATCGAAGAGGCAGAGACAAGAGGGAGAAGGATTTAGCAGAAGGAAAAGATGATAGGACAGAAGAGGAGAGAGAGAGTGACTAGGGTTGGAGGAAAGGGAAAAAAAGTAGTGATCAGAGACCTGGGGTCTCATTTATAAAACTGTGTGGAGGATTCATGTCAAAAGGTGGTGTACGGACGAAACAGAAAGTGCTTACACACAAAAACATTCTGATTTATAACACAGTGAGCACGCACGTCCCACGCCGGTTTCCCTTTATAAATCACAATCACACTCGAAATTTGGTGCACGTGAGCAAGCGTCTTGTCCCACCCTTTTAACACCCATAGTTGCCTATAGATAGTCCGTGAAACGCCCCTAATTAATATTCATCCATGCTGACTGGATGACAACAATCCCGACAGAAAGGCCAAAAAAAGAAATGTCTCCCAGTGTGAAATGGAAGTTCTTGATGGGATGTTGAAGCAAGAAAAAAAATATTGTTTGGTGGACACAGTGTGGGTGTTACAAATGCCAAGAAGGCGTTAGAGTGGCAGCATGTGGCGGATGCTGTGAATACTGCTGGCTCAGTTCAGACCCTCTCAGAAATAAAAACGATGTGATCTGACAAAAAAGTAGAGGCCAAAAGACGCATAGCCTTACACAGACAAAGTGTTTGTGCCACGAGTGGGGGAAAGGGGACACTGGAGCACAACCCCCTTGATGAGCGACTTGCCGGTATTATAGGGGAATCCCTCCTGAGTGGAGTAGTGACGGAGGTGGAGGGGGACACAGACATGCAAGATGCACCAGATGATCCAGGTATGTAATTGGTATTCCCTCGTTTGGAAAGAGTAAACCAAATGCTTTCAAGTTGTTTCAACATTTATTTACACAAAAATGTGTGACATTGTTTAAAGTCACTGCATGTCGGTGGTGCTGCAGCTGAGCAGGAGCTGAGTGTTCTAGCAGGGTCGGTGGTGCTGCAGCTGAGCAGGAGCTGAGTGTTCCAGCGGGGTCGGTGGTGCTGCAGCTGAGCAGGAGCTGAGTGTTCCAGCGGGGTCGGTGGTGCTGCAGCTGAGCAGGAGCTGAGTGTTCTAGCGGGGTCGGTGGTGCTGCAGCTGAGCAGGAGCTGAGTGTTCTCGCGGGGTCGGTGGTGCTGCAGCTGAGCAGGAGCTGAGTGTTCTAGCGGGGTCGGTGGTGCTGCAGCTGAGCAGGAGCTGAGTGTTCCAGCGGGGTCGGTGGTGCTGCAGTTGAGCAGGAGCTGAGTGTTCTAGCGGGGTCGGTGGTGCTGCAGCTGAGCAGGAGCTGAGTGTTCCAGCGGGGTCGGTGGTGCTGCAGTTGAGCAGGAGCTGAGTGTTCCAGCGGGGTCGGTGGTGCTGCAGCTGAGCAGGAGCTGTGTTCCAGCAGGGTCGGTGGTGCTGCAGTTGAGCAGGAGCTGAGTGCGCCCAGACCCAGTGTCTCCACTACACCTCATGCTTCACAACCCTCCAGTGGCCGTGTCCTCACGGATGCAGTCACACAAACACATGGAGACACCATTGACGCTATTAACGAGGTTACCAAGGAGTTTAAGTTAGGCAGGCATGGCTTGGTTTCTGCGGGTGCTTCGTTGTAAAGCTAGGCCCACTACAGCACAGAGATCCAAGAGAACAGCTCTTGGTAATCGAAACTCAGCTCATAAGCCACTCATCATCATTGGCCAGGAAATCTCTGAAAATTCGCTCTCTCTGAATTCTTCCATTCCCCAAATCTTCCAACAGTGCCAAAGCAGCCATTGTGCTTACCATGCTGCGCCTTGGTCTCCTGGAGGGTCCGGAGGGTCCGTCATGGTCTGGGGCGGTGTGTCACA
>NW_026283944.1:2500-32500 GCF_023373465.1 Oncorhynchus keta
TAATGAGGGCAACAGTATACTTGATCTCCATCCTAACCTAATGAGGGCAACAGTATACTTGATCTCCATCCTAACCTAATGAGGGCAACAGTATTCTTTTTTTGCTAAACTGTAAGTCATTTCTCCTTGCTTTCACACACAATGGAAATGCTAAGCACTTTTTTTTACAAAACAGAAAACACAACTTACTACAAAAGACTAAAGGGGTAAGAGAGCACGACAAACAACATTCTAACATTTGGTCGGCTGATACTAATTACTCCCATGAATGTGAATCTTTTTGCAAGTGAGGCAAAAAATGTTTTTACAATCGTTCAAATCCGAAATCAGTCCTTAATCATGCATAAAATAGGTCACCTCTGGAGTTTCAGTTTACAAGACCGACCAAGTAAGAAGCCCTGAGGGCAGGAGGAGGTAGAAGGGGACCATACAGGAAGACTGTCCATTTTAACTGGCAACTGAACCAAGGTCAAATAAAGATTTTTCTTTCTGGATATTCGTGCTCTTGAGTGACATTTGTCATCTTTGGTCAAATCAATTTTGGACGAAAGAGTACAGCCCATGCTGTGATAATATGTTTACGTGCCTTCATGGTGCTGTACGATAATTATAGTATCAAACATGGCACAGACCCACAGTATAAAATAAGGCTAACCATGTTACTGTATAGATATATATATATATATATATATATATATATATATATATATATATATATATATATATATATATATATATATATATATATATATATATATATATATATATATATATATGTATATATATATATAAATACTAACTACAATGATCAATATATATAAATATATATATATATTGGGACATTGGGACATTGTGGGACATTGTGATTGATATCACTTTTCCTTAGATAATATGTATGTATGTTTTGATGGAGGTTGTTGATTTTGTGTCATGTATTTAATATTTTCAGAGTCTTAAAGCATTTTGCTAACGATATTTTGTGTAATTTTGGCCAATGTGTTTCAGTTTGGAGCTGTGTGTGTAAATAGGTTTTATTTTTATGAATTAATTCTGTTTGGACAAAATGTGCTCGAGCAATGGAGACAGTAACATAACAATGTCCCTCAGAGGTGTAACAAAATCCCCAAATCATAATCTCCTTTAAATTGATATAGTCCAGGAACCTAATAGATGTCTGTGTTTGTATTGAAGGAGGCTAAGTTTTGCCTGGTGAGGAAAACCACATATAGTAGAGCTGTTTTCATACTATGGAATAACCACATATATTAGAGCTGTTTTCATACTATGGAATAACCACATATATTAGAGCTGTTTTCATACTATGGAATAACCACATATAGTAGAGCTGTTTTCAAACTATGGAATAACCACATATATTAGAGTTGTTTTCAAACTGGAATAACCACATATATTAGAGCTGTTTTCATACTATGGAATAACCATATATAGTAGAGCTGTTTTCATACTATGGAATAACCACATATATTAGAGCTGTTTTAAACTATGGAATAATCACATATAGTAGAGCTGTTTTCATACTATGGAATAACCACATATAGTAGAGCTGTTTTCATACTATGGAATAACCACATATAGTAGAGTTGTTTTCATACTATGGAATAACCACATATAGTAGAGCTGTTTTCATACTATGGAATAACCACATATAGTAGAGCTGTTTTCATACTATGGAATAACCACATATATTAGAGCTGTTTTCATACTATGGAATAACCACATATAGTAGAGCTGTTTTCATACTATGGAATAACCACTTATATTAGATATAGTAGAGCTGTTTTCATACTATGGAATAACCACATATATTAGAGCTGTTTTCATACTATGGAATAACCACATATATTAGAGCTGTTTTCATACTATGGAATAACCACATATATTAGAGCTGTTTTATACTATGGAATAACCACATATATTAGAGCTGTTTTCATACTATGGAATAACCACATATAGTAGATATATGGAATAACCACATATATTAGAGCTGTTTTCATACTATGGAATAACCACAGCTGTTTTATACTATGGTAGAGCTGTTTTCAAACTATGGAATAACCACATATAGTAGAGCTGTTTTCATACTATGGAATAACCACATATATTAGAGCTGTTTTCATACTATGGAATAACCACATATATTAGAGCTGTTTTCATACTATGGAATAACCACATATAGTAGAGCTGTTTTCATACTATGGAATAACCACATATATTAGAGCTGTTTTCATACTATGGAATAACCACATATATTAGAGTTTTCATACTATGGCATATAGTGTTTTCATACTATGGAATAACCACATATAGTAGAGCTGTTTTCATACTATGGAATAACCACATATATTAGAGCTGTTTTCATACTATGGAATAACCACATATATTAGAGCTGTTTTCAAACTATGGAATAACCACATATAGTAGAGCTGTTTTCATACTATGGAATAACCACAGCTGTTTTCATACTATGGAATAACCACATATATTAGAGCTGTTTTCATACTATGGAATAACCACATATAGTAGAGCTGTTTTCATACTATGGAATAACCACATATATTAGAGCTGTTTTCATACTATGGAATAACCACATATATTAGAGCTGTTTTCATACTATGGAATAACCACATATAGTAGAGCTGTTTTCATACTATGGAATAACCACATATAGTAGAGCTGTTTTCATACTATGGAATAACCACATATAGTAGAGCTGTTTTCATACTATGGAATAACCACATATATTAGAGCTGTTTTCATACTATGGAATAACCACATATAGTAGAGCTGTTTTCATACTATGGAATAACCACATATAGTAGAGCTGTTTTCATACTATGGAATAACCACATATAGTAGAGCTGTTTTCATACTATGGAATAACCACATATATTAGAGCTGTTTTCATACTATGGAATAACCACATATAGTAGAGTTTTCATACTATGGAATAACCACATATATTAGAGCTGTTTTTCAAACTATGGAATAACCACATATAGTAGAGCTGTTTCATACTATGGAATAACCACATATATTAGAGCTGTTTTCATACTATGGAATAACCACATATAGTAGAGCTGTTTTCATACTATGGAATAACCACATATAGTAGAGCTGTTTTCATACTATGGAATAACCACATATAGTAGAGCTGTTTCATACTATGGAATAACCACATATATTAGAGCTGTTTTCATACTATGGAATAACCACTATTAGAGCTGTTTTCATACTATGGAATAACCACATATATGGAATAACCACATATATTAGAGCTGTTTTCATACTATGGAATAACCATATATTAGAGCTGTTTTCATACTATGGAATAACCAGAAACTGGCAAACAAAATATCCTTCTTTTATATGCCTAACAGTCGTCTAAGAAAACGTATTTAATTGGCAATATAATACACACAAACAATATAATTCAAACACTTTCTTGTGAAAAATGAGACATTATTGTGTGTTGGTTAAAGCAGACACTAAGAATTTAAGTATTTTTCTGCTTCTCGTCCTTGTAAATGGCTCGGCTGGTCCACAGCGGGCTGTTCTGATTAAAACTGCCTGACAGGTTAGTTATAATGTTATAGAGGGGCCAACAAAAAAACACACACACACACACACACACACACACACACACACACACACACACACACACACACACACACACACACACACACACACACACACACACACACACACACACACACACACACACACACACACACACACACACACACACACACACACACTCGGTTCAAGTCCACTGCTAATTAGCAGGGTATATGGAGGTATTCTCCAGCTCTTTCATTATGAAGGCTTTACCAAGCGATAGTTGATCTTTAATCTAAGGCAGGCACATGATGTCCTCTGGGGTAGAAATGTTAAAGGCAGCATCTTCCTGAAACATAACATACTAATTAATTGTATTTCTTTTTTTCAGGAGGGTTTCAATAAGCTACGGCCTGTCCTGTATTTATGGGGACTTACCCCACACTGTTTGCTTTCATAGAAGGCCGGTTAATTGCTGCTGTGCCTGACATCATTAGATGGATATGCATGGGGATATAGTCTGTTTAATTAAGGTTGCTTGCTAAGTTCATTATGTCGATTCAACACAGTGTTGTGTGCTTGGTTTAACCCAAACCCCTCTGTAATCTAATATAAAGGAGGCTTTGATTTTCATGTTTTATTTGATTTGCAGGTCTTCCCACTCAGTATTAAAACACCACACAGTATTATTACAGTGGAAACACCCATTTGCACTCACATATAATGGCTGTCTGGCATATAACACAAAGACTAGGACTGTTTTTATAATTGGCTAAAGATTTAAAAACATCAGTGGACTAAGATAACCATTTAAGTGAGTTTTTAACCATTTCAGTTAGTATTTATCCATTTCAGTGAGTTCTTATCCATTTCAGTGAGTTCTTATCCATTTCAGTGAGTTCTTATCCATTTCAGAGAGTTCTTATCCATTTCAGAGAGTTCTTATCAATTTCAGTGAGTTCTTATCCATTTCAGAGAGTTCTTATCCATTTCAGAGAGTTCTTATCAATTTCAGTGAGTTCTTATCCATTTCATTCAGTTCTTATCCATTTCAGTGAGTTCTTATCCATTTCAGAGAGTTCTTATCCATTTCAGAGAGTTCTTATCCATTTCAGAGAGTTCTTATCAATTTCAGTGAGTTCTTATCCATTTCATTCAGTTCTTATCCATTTCAGTGAGTTCTTATCCATTTCAGTGAGTTCTTATCCATTTCAGTGCGTTCTTATCCATTTCAGTGCGTTCTTATCCATTTCAGTGAGTTCTTATCCATTTCATTCAGTTCTTATCCATTTCATTCAGTTCTTATCCATTTCAGTGAGTTCTTATCCATTCTTATCCATTTCAGTGAGTTCTTCCATCAGTGAGTTTTCCATTTCAGTGAGTTCTTATCCATTTCAGTGAGTTCTTATCCATTTCAGTGCGTTCTTATCCATTTCATTCAGTTCTTATCCATTTCATTCAGTTCTTATCCATTTCAGTGAGTTCTTATCCATTTCAGTGAGTTCTTATCCATTTCAGCGAGTTCTTATCCATTTCAGTGAGTTCTTATCCATTTCAGTAAGGTCTATTTTTTTTTCCTCCCTTGAAGAAAGCAGTTGCTGAATTCCGGTGGCGTTAGCTATTTATCAGCATGGCGGGTTTGGGGAAATACAAAATGACTGGTCTAATTGAGAGACACAAGGGTTAACCGACGCTAATAGTGTTTAGATGAAGTCACCTGTCTTTCCCAGCGCTTCTTAACCTCCCCAACACACTGGTGTTCATCCAGTTTGTCACCGTGACAATGGCCCTGCCTGTCGTTAGTCTTCGTTAACCCCCCTCCCTCTCTCAGATTCATCTGATGAAACCCGAACGCTAAAAAATCATAGATTCTTTACATTTTATTATGTTTCAAATGTATGCTAATGAGAACGCGAATCTAAAATAATCTAGTTGAAACCTATCAGCGTCAAATAGGTGTAAGTGGATATTGATTCCTGATTAACACCATGTCGTTTGTCTTGTAATTGTCTAAGCAGCTTGCTGAGAGACATCCATCGAACAAGGACGCCAATTTATTTTTTATTTTTTTACACTACCGGAAAATGAAGTCATTTATTAAAAACTACTTTTAAAATACATGACAATGTTCCTACCGCCGGGCTTTGTCATGGTGTCATGTGCACACATGTCCATATATGATGACGGCGAGGCACTGAATCCACACGTTAATTAATATTTACACTGTAGATTGCTCTGCAGCTCTAAAGTTTAAAATGATAATTACTTGGTTTCGTACAAAACTGACCCGTCTTGACATTTAGCGTTTGCACATACGTTGCATATTTGAAAGGGAAACTGTTCGGGTACAAGTATAATAATAAGTATAATAATGAGTATAATAATAAGTATAATAATGAGTATAATAATGAGTATAATAATGAGTATAATAATGAGTATAATAATGAGTATAATAATGAGTATAATAATGAGTATAATAATGAGTATAATAATGAGTATAATAATAAGTATAATAATAAGTATAATAATGAGTATAATAATGAGTATAATAATGAGTATAATAATGAGTATATAATAATAAGTATAATAATAAGTATAATAATAAGTATAATAATGAGTATAATAATAAGTATAATAATAAGTATAATAATAAGTATAATAATAAGTATAATAATGAGTATAATAAATGAGTATAATAATGAGTATAATAATGAGTATAATAATGAGTATAATAATAAGTATAATAATGAGTATAATAATGAGTATAATAATGAGTATAATAATAAATATAATAATGAGTATAATAATGAGTATAATAATGAGTATAATAATAAGTATAATAATAAGTATAAGTAGTATAATAATGAGTATAATAATGAGTATAATAATAAGTATAATAATGAGTATAATAATGAGTATAATAATGAGTATAATAATAAGTATAATAATGGTATAATAATGAGTATAATAATAAGTATAATAATGAGTATAATAATGAGTATAATAATGAGTATAATAATAAGTATAATAATAAGTATAATAATGAGTATAATAATGAGTATAATAATGGAGTATAATAATGAGTATAATAATAAGTATAATAATAAGTATAATAATGAGTATAATAATGAGTATAATAATGAGTATAATAATGAGTATAATAATGAGTATAATAATAAGTATAATAATGAGTATAATAATAAGTATAATAATCACTAGCTTCACTTCCATTGTGTGAAACGTCCTATGCAATCAAGTCATAAGAACCACAGCCCGGCCTCAGAGTGGCATGTCCAGTCCATAACTCTTTTCTCCAAAAAGGGTGGTTGTCCTCTCAGGGAAGAAACAGGGTTCCAAAAGGGTTCTTTGGCTGTCCTCATGGGAGAACCCCCCCTTTTTTTCTGAAGAACACTTTTTTTCCCCTAAGAGTGAGTGTCCCCAGGGATCCTCTCCTCACACCACTGGCTGAGTGTGGAGATGTGGAGACTCACCTCACTACTGGCTGAGTGTGGAGATGTGGAGAATCACCTCACACCACTGGCTGAGTCTGGAGATGTGGAGACTCACCTCACACCACTGGCTGAGTCTGGAGATGTGAGACTCACCTCACACTACTGGCTGAGTCTGGAGATGTGGAGACTCACCACACCACTGGCTGGGTCTGGAGATGTGGAGACTCACCTCACACCACTGGCTGAGTGTGAAGATGTGGAGACTCACCTCACACTACTGGCTGAGTCTGGAGATGTGGAGACTCACCTCACACCACTGGCTGAGTCTGGAGATGTGGAGACTCACCTCACACCACTGGCTGAGTCTGGAGATGTGGAGACTCACCTCACACCACTGGCTGAGTGTGGAGATGTGAGACTCACCTCACACCACTGGCTGAGTGTGGAGATGTGGAGACTCACCTCACACCACTGGCTGAGTGTGAAGATGTGGAGACTCACCTCACACCACTGGCTGAGTCTGGAGATGTGGAGACTCACCTCACACCACTGGCTGAGTCTGGAGATGTGGAGACTCACCCACACCACTGGCTGAGTCTGGAGATGTGGAGACTCACCTCACACCACTGGCTGAGTCTGGAGATGTGGAGACTCACCTCACACCACTGGCTGAGTGTGGAGATGTGAGACTCACCTCACACCACTGGCTGAGTCTGGAGATGTGGAGATGTGGAGACTCACCTCACACCACTGGCTGAGTCTGGAGATGTGAAGACTCACCTCACACCACTGGCTGAGTCTGGAGATGTGGAGACTCACCTCACACCACTGGCTGAGTCTGGAGATGTGGAGACTCACCTCACCACTGGCTGAGTCTGGAGATGTGGAGGCAGATCTACAGCACTCAAAACAGGCCTGACAGACTCTGCTTTCTATACGGCTAGAGTGTGTGTGTGTGCGTGTATGTGTGGCGTGTTTGTGTGCTCCTTCGTGTGTGTGTGTGTATTAATAGTTGACTGTTAGCACTGGCATGAACCACCCTGCAGAGTGTGGATGGTGTTGGTCTGGAATCTGGAGCAGTGGGAGGAGAGAGGGGGAGTGGGATCACTGTGCCCCGAGGCCAGGCAGCTCAGAGGAGGCTTGTGTCGGCTGTGAGGCTCCTGTCCCTGGCTCCTGGCTCCAGGCATGTTGAGCTCCAGTCAGGCTGACCTTGTTCAAGGTTCTCTTCCTGCAAATGACTTCTTCTCGTTTTAAAACGCACACACACACACACACACACACACACACACACACACACACACACACACACACACACACACACACACACACACACACACACACACACACACACACACACACACACACACACACACACACACACACACACACACAGCAGGCTGAGGTCTGTCTGGAAATGGATCTGTTTACACACGGTGTAATAATTGATATGATTTCATTCTATCTGGGATGAAATATGTGGCTCCTCCATTCTGAGTTATTGGCAGGAATCTGTACTACAAGGTCAATGACGCAGCTTCACTCTTCTTCACTCACCTTCTGGGTAACTTAATAATCTGTCATTCATTCTCACTGTCGCCGACTGTCTCCCTCATCTGCTCATTATTTTTTTATTGTATTTCTTTATTTAACTTTTATTTAACTTTTATTTAACTAGGCAAGTCATTTTAAGAACAAATTATTATTTACAATGACGGCCTACTCGAGCTTAAACCCAGACGACACTGGGCCATGTGTGCCGCCTATGGGACGGTCCCTATGGGTCCCTATGGGACAATCCCGGCCGGTTGAGATACAGCCTGGAATCAAACCAGGGTCTGTAGTGACCCGCTGCGCCACTTGGGAGCCCCCAAAAAGTGCACCCTAACACACAGTTAGAATTCTCTTGGGAAAAAAAGGAAATATTTTTGGGGAAAATGTCTTCCACTATATTCAGTAATTCCATCTGTCTCCTTCTACATGGGACTCGTGATATGCAGCTCCCTAAAAGACAAAGCTTGTTGCAGCGTTGTCCGTTTCTATTTCTTCACCCCCAGTCCCTTTAAGAGCCCATTAAAATCTAATTGCATTCATCGGCGCTGACTAACAATTTCAGCAAAACGTTGCTGCGGTTTGTGTAATACCATACCAATCAACAACAAAAATAACTAGCAGCAATTCCGCCAAAACATTATAAATCATTTGAGCTGCCTCTGCTTACTGTAGCAATTAATGTTTAGGCTATTGAGCATGTTGCTAACAGTACGTAATGACGCTAACCGCGACTTAGCGCGGTGTATTAACTCATTAGCATCATTGTTTGCATGTAGCATGCAGTAAATACGCCTCGTCTGTAGTTTGCAAATGATGACGGTAATTAGTGAGGCACAAGAAAATACAAAAAAACAATATGGTCGATCCATCATGTCCTTAGCAACGCCTTGTAACCGGAATCTACTTGGTCGTCATGAAAGGTGCCTCTTGTTCTTATGTGGCCCCCTTAACACCGTAACAACAACACCGTCTAGAATCACATGTCGAAAGTTTACCTAATAAAACCAACTGAACATTCACAAGACGAGGTCACTATTCACTGTCATTTCATTCTGGACCATTTAAACGTTGATAAAATCCTCTGCCTGGATGACTGTGGTCTGACATGTGTAGATGTCTGGTCCGATTTCATGTCTGTTAGTGATTTCATGTCTGTTAGTGATTTCATGTCTGTTAGTGATTTCATGTCTGTTAGTGATTTCATGTCTGTTAGCGATTTCATGTCTGTTAGTGATTTCATGTCTGTTAGCGATTTCATGTCTGTTAGCGATTTCATGTCTGTTAGTGATTTCATGTCTGTTAGTGATTTCATGTCTGTTAGTGATTTCATGTCTGTTAGTGATTTCATGTCTGTTAGTGATTTCATGTCTGTTAGTGATTTCATGTCTGTTAGTGATTTCATGTCTGTTAGTGATTTCATGTCTGTTAGTGATTTCATGTCTGTTAGTGATTTCATGTCTGTTAGTGATTTCATGTCTGTTAGTGTGGCTAGAATTCTTCAGATCGTTCCCACCTTGTTTTTCTCTTGCAGGATTAGGGCCAATAGCACCCTGTCTGTGGTCATTATGTTCACACAGCGCTGGCTAACCGGTAACAGAGTCCTACCATCCTCTAATTGATATGCAGTATTAGAGGCCCCGTTATCCATGCTTATGGAAAATAAATGGATTGAGGAATGTTTATTCCATGCTTTGACTACGAAATGGGGCCAGGAATGTGAGTTGGGCTCAATCAATGAATTTAGTAAAGATGTATGTGAGAGGGTTTATTTAGGGGATTAAACTCCCAGAGTTTTAGAAATGAAATGAAACGGGATGGGGAGGACACTCTAACAAATCCATCAGGAGGTTAGATCAACAACTTAATGTTGAAACCAATCATCCTGAATATATATTTGAACTTGGATATGCAGATGTGGTTCAGTCAGTCCCTGAGGGTCAGGAACACTCACCAAGGCTCAACAGCCCCTCTAGATGGCTAAATTACTCCGAAAGCCTGGGAATTTATCAAAACATGAATTTCAAAAGGATCCTCGCCTCAAGGTAAAAAAAAATAAATAAAAAAAGTGGTGGCAATTTTCCTACGTGCAAATAAATGGCTTCAAGGTTTATTAACTAGTTATTTCTTTGACAATCAGCACAAGTCCTTTCATTTACATAGTGTGATAAATACCATCTGCCCCTAAACGTTGAAATATCTCAAGGTAAGATCTCTGAGCAGTTTACGTAGCAAACCAATCAATGGAACAGTCATGGACATCTCCAGGCCTGTTGGTCACTCTGAATATCTTGAAACATCAGAGGAATGGAAATCACATAGCTCAACTCTCCAAAAACCTTGGCCAGATGGGCTTTTTTTTTTTTTTTTAATTTCAGAAGGGTATTTACTAATACAATGGACGTGAATCTTGTGTCTGATCACCTGATACTCTAGCTACATCGGGTCAGATGAAGGAATGTTGACCCTCCAAGATGTTGATATTGTTATTTGTAGATGTCCCAGATAACTGGCACTCCTTTAGTTGTGATTTCTGTGTTTGGTGTGATTGTGTGCTTTTACGTTGATCTATTCCTGGAAGGATTCAGACTCCAGATTCATGTTGATTGTGTCCATTTGTTTGCATAACTCATTGCAGTACAGTTATAACAGGTATACAACATCAGGCTATAATTTGAATACCCAGCATGCCTTTCTCTCTGTCTGGATAGTGAGAGCAGGTTGCCCCTGGGACATTCTGAGAGCATGCACAATGTCCCTTTAAAACTTAGGAGTATTTTCTGGCCAAGACAAACAAATCACTAGCATATCTCTGTGCAATCTGTTCTGGAAAAGCCTTTCTGTTCTGTTCTGTGAAGGCTAGCTCTGTGCAATCTGTTCTGGAGAAGCCTTCCTGTTCTGTTTTGTTCTGTGAAGGCTGGGTCTGTGCAGTCTGTTGTGGAAAAGCCTTCCTGTTCTGTTCTGTGAAGGCTAGCTCTGTGCAGTCTGTTATGGATAAGACTTCCTGTTCTGTTCTGTTCTGTGAAGACTAGCTGTAAAGCCTTCCTGTTCTGATATGTTCTGTGAAGGCTAGCTCTGTGCAGTCTGTTGTGGAAGCTTCTTCCTGTTCTGTTCTGTGAAGGCTGGGTCTGTGCCAATATGTTGTGGAAAAGCCTTCCTGTTCTGTTCTGTGAAGACTAGCTCTGTGCAGTCTGTTATGGAAAAGCCTTCCTGTTCTGTTCTGTGAAGGCTAGCTCTGTGCAGTCTGTTGTGGAAAAGCCTTCCTGTTCTGTTCGTGAAGACTAGCTCTGTGCAGTCTGTTGTGGAAAAGCCTTCCTGTTCTGTTCTGTGAAGGCTAGCTCTGTGCAGTCTGTTATGGATAAGACTTCCTGTTCTGTTCTGTTCTGTGAAGACTAGCTGTAAAGCCTTCTGTTCTGATCTGTTCTGTGAGGCTAGCTCTGTTCTGTTATGGATAAGCCTTTCTGCTAGCTCTGAACATAGCAGTCTGTTATGGATAAGCATTCTGTTTGTTGTGTGAAGGCTTGGCCAGTTCCAGTTTTATTGTAGACAATCTGTTGTTTCACGGTCACACAAACATCATTCTAGTCAGAGTCTGTTCCGTAACCCCCAGAGAAGATGCATCAGTCAGCTTAGGGAAAGGATACGGACGGCAGGAAACAGACAGGCTTCCTGTAACCCACAGAAGATGTATCAGTCAGCTTAGGGAAAGGATACAGACGGCAGGAACAGACATCAGACAGGCTTCCACCTTAACCCACAGAGAAGATGTATCAGTCAGCTTAGGAAAGGATACTGACGGCAGGAAACAGACAGGCTTCCACCTTAACCCACAGAGAAGATGTATCAGTCAGCTTAGGGAAAGGATACGGACGGCAGGAAACAGACAGGCTTCCGTAACCCACAGAAGATGTATCAATCAGCTTAGGGAAAGGATACAGACGGCAGGGAACAGACAGGCTTCCACCTTAACCCACAGAGAAGATGTATCAGTCAGCTTAGGAAAGGATACTGACGGCAGGAACAGACAGGCTTCCGCCCAACCCACAGAGAAGATGTATCAGTCAGCTTAGGAAAGGATACTGACGGCAGGAAACAGACAGGCTTCCACCTTAACCCACAGAGAAGATGCATCAGTCAGCTTAGGGAAAGGATACAGACGGCAGAGGGAACAGACAGGCTTCCACCGTAACCCACAGAGAAGATGTATCAGTCAGCTTAGGGAAATTATACTGACGGCGGGAACAGACAGGCTTCCACTTTAACCCACAGAAGATGTATCCAGTCAGCTTAGGGGAAAAGGATACGGACGGCAGGAAACAGACAGGCTTCCACCTTAACCCACAGAAGATGCATCCAGTCAGCTTAGGAAAAGGATACTGACGGCAGGGAACAGACAGGCTTCCACTTTAACCCACCCAGAGAAGATGTATCAGTCAGCTTAGGGAAAGGATACGGATGGCAGGGAACAGACAGGCTTCACCTTAACCCACAGAAGATGCATCAGTCAGCTTAGGGAAAGGATACTGACGGCTGAGAACAGACAGGCTTCCACTTTAACCCACAGAGAAGATGTATCAGTCAGCTTAGGGAAAGGATACAGACGGCAGGGAACAGACAGGCTTCATCCCTATGGCCATCAACACAAAGCTGATACAACACTCCAGTGATATTTCACTTCCAACATGATAAACCTCTCTGTTGATCTTCTGTTTATGATCTCTATGGTTTTCTGGGTTTTCAGGGTTCTATAAAGTTAAGTCTTGACTGTGCTTCCCGTAACAAAATGCTTTTCAAACTTTAACAAAATTAGTTGGTTGTTTAGTTGAACTCCTGTGACATACACTTCTAGATACCTGTCAGATTATTTCCCGGCTCATTGATATCTAATGGTGTGTAGATCCAGGAAATATAACAGCATTTGTTTACCCTTGTTCGTCCCCTCCACCTCCTCCCCTCCTCCCCTGCTCTCCTCTGGGCAGGATACTGACGGCATTGAATCCAGGCTTCCACCTCAACCCACAGTAGACAAATCATGTTGTTGTCATGGCAAGACGACAGGTAGACAGGCACCTTAACCCACAGAGAAGATGTATACCCAGCTTGATATTTGACGGCAGGAAACAGACAGGCTTCACCTAAATGGCATTTGTTTACAGTAGCAAGTTCGCTGGGCTGTGGGCAGTTCAGGCTGGGTCTGAGGTGAGGAGGGACAGGTGGTCCACCTCAGCTCAGCAGTGGTGTATCAGGGGGGAAAAGATGATTTACGTTAGCTGTGAAACAGACAGGCTTCCACCAACCCACAGAGAAGATGTATTTCAGCTTAGGGGAAAGTGTTTCTACTGCAGGGAACACCAGGCGTTATACCCATCACAGAGAAGATGTATCTGTCAGCTTAGGAAATGATCACTAAATCTGCAACTAAAACATTAACTCAAAATACAGAGAAGATGTATCAGTCAGCTTAGGGAAAGGATACTGAAAAACTAACAGGCTTCAACTCAATCACAAATGATGCTTTATCAGTCAGCTCATGGGAAAGGATACTGACGGCAGGAACAGACAGGCCTCAACCCACTGAAGATGTATCAGTCAGCTGGAAAGGATACTGACGGCAGGAAACAGACAGGTTTCCGTCTACATGTCATGGAAGATGTATCAGTCAGCCTGTGGAAACGTCTACATGTCATGGAACAAGGCCTCAACCCACAGAGAAGATGTATCAGTCAGCTTGGGACAAGGCCTGAAGCCTGTGTTCCACCTCAACCCACAGAGAAGATGGCCTGCAGCCTGTGGAAACGTCTACATGTCATGGAAACAAGGCCTCCAGCCTGTAACCCACAGAGAAGATCTATCATGTCATGGAAAGGCCTGAAGCCTGTGAAACAGACAGGCTTCTACATGTAACCCACAGAGAAGATGTATCAGTCAGCTGTGGGAAAGGTCTAGATGTCAGGGAACAGACAGGCCTGCAGCCTGTAGAACCCACAGAGAAGATCACATGTCATGGGACAAGGCCTGCAGCCTGGAAACAGACAGGCTTCATCAACCCACAGAGAAGAAGCATCAGTCAGCTTAGGGAAAGGATACTGACGGCATGGAACAGACATTCATTATGGCCATCATTTCACAAAGCTGAAGTGTTTCAATTGATTTTTCACTTCCAACATATGATACTTCTTCATAAACGTTCTGTTGATCTTCATGTGTTTTCTGAGGTTTTTCAGGGTTTTATAAAGTTAAGTCTTGACTGTGCTTCCGGGCGTAACAAAATGCTTTCAAACTTTAACAAAATGAGTTGGTTGTTTAGTTGAACTCCTGTGACATACACTGGCTAGATACCTGTCAGCCCCCTACGCATTGAGGGTATCTAATGGTGGTAGATCCAGGAAATATAACAGCATTTGTTTACCTTGTTTACGTCCCCTCCACCTCCTCCCCTCCTCCCCTGCTCTCCTCTGGGCAGGGTACATTGGATCCCACTTTACCGACTGTAGACAAATCATGTTGTTGTCATGGCAAGACGACAGGTAGGGGGTCTGATGGCGGCTCAGTTCTATACCCATTAAATGGCAGGATTTGTTTACAGTAGCAGTGCAGTTCGCTGGGCTGTGGGCAGTTCAGGCTGGGTCTGAGGTGAGGAGGACTGGTGGTGCTCAGCTCAGCCGTGGTGGGGGAAAGATGATTTGCGTTAGCTGTGGTTTAGATTAGCTCAAGCACCCCATATTGGGCGGTGGTATTTCCCAAGGTGTTTCTACTGCAGGCTGAATACCAGACGTTATACCCATCAACTAGTACGGAGAGATGATCTGTGTTGTTCTTGTTTATGTCACTAAATCTGCAACTAAAATATTAACAAAATACAGCAGAGAAAGTCTCTAGCTTGGATCGAAAAAAACTAAAATCTCAGTCAACCCATTTATCACAAATGATGCTTTATCACAGCCTCTACTCATGCCACATGTCTACATGTCATGTCATGGAACAAGGCGGTGGCCTGTGTTCACGTCTACACTCAGGGGTGGCATGCAGCCTGTGACATCCATGTCATGGAACAAGGCCTGAAGCCTGTGTTTACGTCTACATGTCATGGGACAACCAGGGCTGTGTTTGCGTCTACATGCCCCATGGAACAAGGCTTGGCCTGTGTTTACGTCTACATGTCATGGAACAAGGTGCAGCCTGTGTTTACGTCTAGCATGTCATGGAACAAGGTGGCCTGTGTTTACGTCTACATGTCATGGACAAGGCCTGCAGCCTGTGTTTACGTCTACATGTCATGGGACAAGGCCTGGCAGCCCTGTGTTTACGTCTACATGTCATGGGACAACGTCCTGAAGCCCTGTTTACGTCTACGGTGTCATGGAACAAGGCCTGAAGCCCTGTGTTTACGCAGGCCCCATGTCTCATGGTGACAAGTCCTGCAGGCCCTGTGTTCGGTCTCATGTCAGGCAAGGCCCCCTGTGTCTTACGCTACAGGCCATGTGGACAAGTGCCTGCAGCCTGTGTTTACGTCTAATGTCAGGGACAAGGCCTGAAGCCTGTGTTTACGTCTACATGTCATGGAACAAGGCCTGAAGCCCTGTGTTTACGTCTCATGTCATGGGACAAGGCCGGGAGCCTGCAGCTCACGATCTGTAGGATGTGTTGGGACAAGGCTTAAAAAGCCCTAAAAAAAAAAAAACGTCTACTGTCATGGACAAGGCCTGAAGCCTGTTTACGTCTCTACATGTCATGGAACAAGGCCTGCAGCCTTTTCACGTCACATGTCATGGACAAGGCCCAGCCTGTGTTCACGTTACTCATGGGCCAAGGCTTGAAGCCTGTGTTTGTGTCTACATGTCAGGAACAAGGCGTCTGAAGCCTGTTTACGTCTCTACATGTCATGGACAAGGCCTGAAGCCCTGTGTTTACGTCTCATGTCATGGAACAAGGCCTAATTTCGCCCTAATGTCATGGGACCTGCCTGCAGCCCTGTGTTACGTCACATGGCATGGGACAAGGCCTGCAGCCTGTGTTTACGTCTACATGTCATGGAACAAGGCCTGCAGCCTGTGTTTACGTCTACATTCATGGAACAAGGCCTGCAGCCTGTGTTTACGTCTCATGTCCCCCCCAAGGCCTGAGGCCCTGTGTTTACGTCCACTTCATGGCCAAGGCCTGTAGTCTGAATTAGTCCATTCATGGAACAAGGAAAACATGCCTGTGTTTACGTCTCATGTCTGGAACAAGGCCTGAAGCCTGTGTTTACGTCTACATGTCATGGGACAAGGCCTGCAGCCTGTGTTTACGTCTAAATAGACCATGGAACAAGGCCTGCAGCCTGTGTTCACGTCTACATGTCATGGAACCCTGCAGCCGTCTTTAACAAGGTCATTGTTACGTCTCAATGCAAAAAAGCCCTGTGTTCACGTCTCAAGGCTATTATGGAACAAGGCCTGCAGCCTGTTACGTCTCTACAGGTCTGGTGACAAACGTCAGCCAAACAGCCCGTCACGTCTCATGGGACAAGGCCTGAAGCCTGTGTTTACGTCTACATGTCATGGAACAAGGCCTGAAGCCTGTGTTTACATCTCATGTCACTGGAACAAGGCCTGCAGCCTGTGTTTACATCTACATGTCATGGAACAAGGCCTGCAGCCTGTGTTTACATCTACATGTCATGGAACAAGGCCAGGCAGCCTGTGTTCACGTCTACATGTCATGGAACAAGGCCTGCAACCCTTTATGTACATGTCTGGAACAAGGCCTGCAGCCTGTGTTTACTAAAACCCTTTATGTCATGGAACAAGGCCTGCAGCCTGTGTTTACGTCTACATAGGCCATGGGACAAGGCCTGCAGCCTGTGTTTACGTCTACATGTCATGGAACAAGTCCTGCACCTGTGTTTACCTACATTTATGTACCAAGGCCCTGCAGCCTGTGTTTACGGGGTCATGGAAAACCCTTTAGCCTGTGTTTACGTCTCATGTCCTAACGTCCCTTTAGCCTGTGTTCACGCTACATGTCATGGGACAAGGCCTGCAGCCTGTGTTTACGTCTACATGTCATGGGACAAGGTCTGCAGCCTGTGTTTGTGTTACATGTCATGGAACAAGGCCTGCAGCCTGTGTTTACGTCTCATGTCATGGGACAAGTCTCTGAAGCCCTGTGTTTACGTCTACATGTCATGGAACAAGGCCTGAAGCCTGTGTTTTTACCAAACATGTCATGGGACAAGGTCCTGCACCCTGTGTTCACATCTACATGTATGGGACAAGGCCCCTTTATGTTCCAAACGCAACATGTCATGGGACAAGGTCTCTGAAGCCTGTGTTTACGTCTCATATCATGGGACAAGGCCTGCAGCCTGTTTACGTCTCATGTCTGGAACAAGCCTGCAGCCTGTGGTCCTTCTGTGGTCTGTTGGAACAAGTCCTGCAGCCTGTGTTTACGTCTACATGTTCGAACAAGGCCCAGCCTGTGTTTACGTCTACATGTCATGGAACAAGGCCTGCAGCCTGACTGTTACGTCTCTCATGGAACAAGGCCTGCAGCCTGTGTTTACGTCTATATAGTCATGGGACAAGTCCTGAAGCCTGTGTTCACGTCAACAGTCATGGAACAAGTCCTAAGCCTGTGTTTACTTCTACATGTCATGGAACAAGGCCTGCAGCCTGTGGGGTCACTGGAAAAGGCCTGCCCTGTGTTTACGCAACAGTCATGGGACAAGTCCTGAACCCCTGTGTTCACGTCAACATGTCATGGGACAAGGCCTAAAACCCTGTGTTTATGTCTACATGTCATGGAACAAGGCTTAAAGCCTGAGTTTCACGTCTCTCCATGTTGGAACAAGGCCTGCAGCCTGTGTCCACGTTGCATGTCATGGAACAAGGCCACAGCCTGTTTTACGTCTCCATGTCATGGAACAACCTTCTGGAAGCCTGTGTTACGTCAATGTGCCTAATACAAGGACCTGAACCCTGTGTTTCATCCCTTGGCCCATGGTGACAAGGCCTGAGCCCTGTGTTTACGTAAGGCATGCCCTGGGAATAGGAATAAGCCCTGTGTGACTCAACGTCCTTTATCAGTCCTGGGATTGACCTATAGCCTGTATTGACGTCTCCTAGTCCCTGTGTGTTGACATATAGTCCTGTATCTGACATATAGTCCTGTATCTGTCTGCGTCTATAGCCCTGTATCTGACATATAGTCCTGTATCTGACCTATAGCCCTGTATACGTCTACATAGTCCTGACAAGTCTCTAAGTCCTGTGTTTACGTCATATAGTCCTGTATCTGTCTGACAGCCTGTGTTTACATATAGTCATGTATCTGACATATAGTCCTGTCATCTGACAATGGAAGTGTCCTGTATCTGACATATAGTCATGCTAGATCTAACATTCAGATCAATCTGAGGCATATAGTCCTGTATGCCAAGACGTGATGGCATCCGGCGTGGCTGAGACAGTCCTGTATCTGACAGGAGGGTGGCGTATCTAGGCACATATAGCAGGAGGGTGGCATATAGGCTGTATCTGTCTGACATAAAGCAGGGCTGACATAGTCCTGTAGACAGCCCCTAACATATAGTCCTGTATCTGACATATAGCCCTGTACGACATATAGTCCTGTATCTGACATATAGTCCTGTATCGACAGGAGGGTAGTCCTGTAGGCAGACATATAGTCCTGTATCTGTCTGACATATAGGCTGTAGGCGACATATAGCAGGGCTGGTATGGTCTGACATATAGTCCAGTAGGGTCTGACATAGGCAGTCCTGTAACGACATAGAGCGGTGGCGTGACATATAGTCCCCTAACTGCATAGGCCTGGCATGGTGGTAGGCAGCCCCTGTATCTCAGGGCGGTGGCCTGTAGACAGCCTGTCTGACATAGGGCGGTGGCATGGTGGTAGACATACGCAGGGCGGTGGCATGGTGAGGCAGCCCCTAACTCAGGGCGTGTGGTATGGTGACAGGCAGCCCCCTATCTGACATATAGGCCTGTATCTGACATATAGGCAGTATCTGACATATAGGCTGTATCTGACATATAGCCCTGTACGCAGGGCTGACATATAGTCCTGTATCTGACATATAGTCCTGTAGGGCGGTGGCATATGGTAGGCAGCCCCCAAAGCATATGGTCCTGTAGGCAGCCCCATATAGTCAGGGCTGCATCTGACATATAGCCCCCTGCAGGGCGGTGACATATAGTCCTGTATCTGACATATAGCAGGGCTGCATCTGACATATAGTCCTGTATCAGGTCTGACATATAGTCCTGTATCTGGCAGCCCCCTAAAGCATCTGACATATAGTCTGTATCTGACATATAGTCCTGGCATGGTGACATATAGTCCTGTATCTGACATGGCCTGTATCTGACATATAGTCCTGTATCTGTCTGACATATAGTCCCCTAAAGCAGGGCGGTGGCATATAGTCCTGCAGCTGACATAGCAGGTCCTGTATCTGGCATATAGTGGCGTGGCATCTAGAGCATATAGTCCTGTATCTGACATGGATAGTCCTGTATCTGGCAGATATAGTCCCCCGGTAGCCTGACTGCAGCTGACGATCTGTAAGATGTGTCTGCTAATTATAAAAGTCCTGTAAAAATAAAATACTAATGACTTTGAAGATGGGAAGTTCTGAATCTGACATATAGTCGCTCTGTAACCTTTCCCCTGTCAAGATGGAGTCCCCCCTGTATCTGTCATCTCATTTCGAGCCCATCTGACAAATGTCCATGTAATACTAGGCAGGAAGAGGTCCTGTCATCAGAGTTCATAAAGTCTTTTTTTATTTTTATATGTGTGTATCTAATTTCATATAATTGTATTCGTTGACATAAATGACCCAGTACACACAGTGGCAGTGATAGAGTCCTGACGTTTAAAGACATAAAATAAGAGCCAGACTGACATATAGTCCTGTATCTGACATTAATTCATAACATTTATCAACTGTACTCTGACATATACCCCCTGTACTTCTGACATATAGTCCTGTATCTGACATATAGTCTGTTTCTGAAACATATAGTCCTGTGAAACCTCACTGACATAGGAATCCTGCTTCTGAATAGCCAACTGTATCTGACATATTATTATTATTATTATTATATATTATAATTAAATTATATAGACCATTATCTGTCTGTTAACTGGTCACTGAATATCGCAGCAGACCAGACATAACAATCTGTCAATTATGCTAGTCATTGTGCCAAACAGCCTCAAGGCTATTGAAGTCTGTCTATATATTAAAATTGTATGATGGGGTCACTTCCTTTCTTTCTGTATGCAACAGTATATGTATGAAGCAACCTTTAGGCGTTCAGTCTGTCAGTATATGGGGTCACTATGAAACCCATTTATGTTCCAAACAGACAGTATATGGGGTCACTGTCTTTATGCTAGCAACAGTATATGAGTCACTAAGACCCAGGCGTACCAGTCTGTCTGTATGCTGGTCATTGTATGAGAAACCCGTTCAGTCTGTCTGTATGCTAGTCATATGGGGCAGACCAGACCTTCAGTCTGTCTGTATTGGGGTCATTTTATGTTCCAAACAGCAACAGTTCAGTCACTAAAACCCTTTATGCTTCCAAACAGTCAGTATATGGGGTCACTAAAACCCTTTATGTTCCAAACAGCAACAGTATATGGGGTCATTTTATGTTCCAGACCAGACCAACAGTCTGTGGGGTCACTAAAACCCTTTATGTTCAGACCAGACGTTCAGTCTATGTGTATAAAAACCATTGTATGACCAACCAGCAACGTTATATGGGGTCTGTCTGTATGCTTCCAATGACAGTCATTATATGGGGTCACTAAACCCTTTCATTACCAAACAGTCAGTATGCTGGTCATTGTTATTTACCAACCAGGCGTTATGGGGTCTAAAACCCTTTATGTTCCAAACAGTCACAGTATATGGGGTCAGGAAAGGCGTTCCAAACAGTCAGTATATGGGGTCATTTTATGTTCCAACCAGGCAGTTCAGTGGGGTCTAGAACCCTTTAAACCCTTGTCATTGTACTCAAACAGACCAGACGTTCAGTCTGTCTGTATTCAACAGCTAATGGCATATATAGTATATGGGGTCACTAAAACCCTTTATGTGTCCAAACAGCAACAGTATATGGGTCACTAAAACCGTTCAGTCTGTTTCCAAACAGCAACAGTGTATGGGGTCAGGACAAACCTTTCTTTTTCCAGTCAGTCAGTATATGGGGTCACTAAAACCCTTTATGTTCCAAACGCAACAGTCTGTCTGTATTCTAAAATTTATGAGGCAGTACCAAACAGACCTTCAGTCTGTCTGTATGGGGTCACTTTTATGTTCCAAACAGCAGGCGTATAAGTCTGTCACTGTAAACTTTTCTTTTCCAGGACAGCAACAGTTATGGGGTCTGTCTGTAACCCTAGTCATTCCAAACAGCAACAGTATATGGGGTCTGTACTAAAAGTCTGACATTAGTCCTGTATCTGACAAACAGACAACAGTATATGGGGTCACTAAAACCCTTTAGTCTGTTCTGTAACAGCAACAGTATATGTGTATGTGGAGCAGAGCAAATTTCCTTCAGTCTGTCCTGTATTGCTATTCTGTCATATATGAGGACTTTAGACCAGATGTGTGTCAGTAAAGTCAGCACAGATCTGTTTTGAGCTGTAAAACCTTGGCCAAATATAATCAATGTCTGCCTAATATAAGGATTGTGGCTGTCAATCATGTTGATAAATCGTGAGGTCATTGTAGATTTAAACATCTCATTTGTATTTGATAAGAGACATGATGTTCAGTCTGCCTGTATCTGAATATATGTAAAACAGTGTGACTCAAAGATGTTTAGTCTGTCCTGTATCTGTCATTTAGTCCTGTTTCTGACATATAGTCCTGTATCTGACATATAGTCCTGTATCTGACATATAGTCCTGTATCTGACATATAGTCCTGTATCTGACATATAGTCCTGTCTGTCTGACATATAGTCCTGTATCTGACATATAGTCCTGTATCTGACATATAGTCCTGTATCTGACATATAGTCCTGTATCTGACATATAGTCCTGTATCTGACATATATGCTAGTCATATAGTCCTGTATCTGGCCATATAGTCCTGTATCTGACATATAGTCCTGTATCTGACATATAGTCCTGTATCTGACATATAGTCTGTCTGTATAGTTCTGTAATTATCTGACATATAGACCTGTCAAGGGTTCTGTCTGACCCATATAGTCCTAGTAATTGTATCTGAGTCAGACCAGACGTTCAGTCTGTCTGTATGCTAGTCATTGTATGAGGCAGATCCAGACGTTCAGTCTGTCTGTATTCTAGTCATTGTATGAGTCAGACCAGACCTTCAGTCTGTCTGTATGCTAGTCATTGTATGAGCAGACCAGACGTTCAGTCTGTCTGTATGCTTGTCATTGTATGAGTCAGACCAGACGTTCAGTCTGTCTGTATGCTAGTCATTGTATGAGTCAGACCAGACATTCAGTCTGTCTGTATGCTAGTCATTGTATGAGTCAGACCAGACGTTCAGTCTGTCTGTATGCTAGTCATTGTATGAGGTAGACCAGACGTTCAGTCTGTCTGTATGCTAGTCATTGTATGAGTCAGACCAGACATTCAGTCTGTCTGTATGCTAGTCATTGTATGAGCCAGACCAGACCTTCAGTCTGTCTGTATGCTGGTCATTGTATGAAGCAGACCAGACGTTCAGTCTGTCTGTATGCTAGTCATTGTATGAAGCAGACCAGACCTTCAGTCTGTCTGTATGCTAGTCATTGTATGAGCAGACCAGACGTTCAGTCTGTCTGTATGCTTCAGTCATTGTATGAGTCATTGTATGAGCACCAGACCAGATGGTCTGTCATTGTATGCAGACGTGCAGTCTGTCATTGTCATGATGAGCAGACCAGACGTTCAGTCTGTCTGTATGTATGTCAGTCTGTCTTGTATGAGGCAGGACCAGACGTTCAGTCTGTCTGTATGCTAGTCATTGTATGAGGCAGACCAGACATTCAGTCTGTCTGTATGCTAGTCATTGTATGAGGCAGACCAGATTTTCCATCTGTCTGTATGCTAGTCATTGTATGAGGCAGACCAGAAATTTTGTCACTTCCCCAGAGACCACAGCTACTCCCCCAGAGCTCTGTCTGTATAATTGTTCACAATCTACCCTGAAATGGCACTAATCTGGAGCAATTGTACACAGCCACTTTGTCAGAGGAGATATGGATTGACTGGCAACACACACTTCCCAAACAGGAAGGGAAACATTCTCAGAAACGCTGTGATGGTTGTATGAGACCAGTACTAAAAGATTATATCTGTGGATTTTGAAAATGGTCTGTGAGATGCTGGGCCAAATGTAAAATACTTGGGAAAAGGCTTACACAAATGGGACCTTATCTTACACCAATATGATTCATGCTCTAGTCTTCTCATTAGGCCATTTATTTACACCAGATGTGTGATTCTGCTGTAGTCTTCTCATTGGAGTCAGACCATTTAGTCTGTCTGTATGCTAGATTGTATGAGTCAGACCAGACTTCAGTCTTCTCATGCTAGTCATTTATGAGGCAGACCCAATGGATTTAGTCTGCTTTAGTCTTCTCATTGAGGCAGACCAGTTATTTACACCATGGAGTAATGCTTTAGTCTTCTCATTGGTTTATTTACACCCATGGATTAATGCTTTAGTCTTCTCATTGGTTTATTTACACCATGTGAGTAATGCTTTAGTCTTCTCATTGGTTTATTGACACCAGAATGGATTAGTCTGCTCTAGTCTTCTCATTGGGTTATTTACACCCATGGATTACTGCTCTAGTCTTCTCATTGGTTATTTACATTGTATGATTACTGCTCTAGTCTTCTCATTGGGTTATTTACACCAATGGATTAATGCTCTAGTCTTCTCATTGGGTTATTTACACCAATGGATTAATGCTCTAGTCTTCTCATTGGTTATTTACACCCAATGATTAATGCTTTAGTCTTCTCATTGGGTTATTGCAGACCATGGATTACTGCTCTAGTCTTCTCATTGGGTTATTTACAGGCCAGACAATGGATTACTGTCTCTATCTTCTCATTGGTTATTTACACCCAATGGATTCTGCTCTTAGTCTTCTCATTGGGTTATTGACACCCAATGGATTACTGCTCTAGTCTTCTCATTGGGTTATTTACACCCAGTGGATTACTGCTCTAGTCTTCTCATTGGGTTATTTACACCCAATGGATTAATGCTCTAGTCTTCTCATTGGTTATTTACACCCAATGGATTAATGCTCTAGTCTTCTCATTGGTTATTTACACTAAATGATTCTGGTTGTCTTCTCATTCTTATTTACACCATAATGGATTAATGTCTAGTCTTCTCATTGGTTATTTACACCAATTGATTACTGCTCTCAGTCTTCTCATTGATGGTTATTTACAGTCCCCAATGGATTAATGCCTTAGTCTTCTCATTGGGTTATTTACACCCAATGGATTACTGCACTAGTCTTCTCATTGGGTTATTTACACCCAATGGATTAATGCTCTAGTCTTCTCATTGGTTATTTACACCCAATTGATTAATGCTCTAGTCTTCTCATTGGGTTACAACAACCCAATGGATTAATGCTCTAGTCTTCTCATTGGTTATTTACACCCAATTGCTTACTGCTCAGTCTTCTCATTGGTTATTGACACAAGAGACCAATTGATTACTGCTCTAGTCTTCTCAAACGCAGTGACTCCCCATTTACACCCAAGATTACACTCAGTCTTCTCATGAGATAGGTTATTTTACACCCAATGGATCCTGATTCAATGCTCTAGTCTTCTCATTGGTTATTTACACACACATTGATTACTGCTTTAGTCTCACTCAGTGACTAACACTATACATGGTTCACACAGATGCACACAATTCTTTCTACACCACAACAGTAACACACACGTTGACACACACACACACCACACACTCACACCCTTCACCACTCTGGCCTCACACATCACACACACCACACACACACACACACACACACCACACACACACACACACACACACACACACACACACACAGACACACACACACACACACACACACACAAACACACACACACACACACACACACACACACACACACACACACACGTCACACACAGACACAGACACACGCACAAAACACACACACACACACACACACACACACACACACACACAAACACACAACACACACACACACACACACACACACACACACACACACACACACACACAGACACACACACACACACACACACACACACACACACACACACACACACACACACACACACACACACACACACACACACAGACACACACAGACACACACAGACACACACAGACACACACACACACACACACAGACACACACACACACACACACACACACATACACAGACACACACAGACACACACACACACACACACACACACACACACACACACACACACACACACACACACACACACACACACACACACACACACACACACACACACACACACACACACACACACACACACATAATGGCGCCGGATATTTTACTGGCTTCTAACCAACTGTTCTATTTAGTTATTTTTACACATTGTTTATAACTCATTATGTACATAATGTTACTGCTACCGTCACGAAAAGAGTTTCTGGACATCAGAGCAGCGGTTATTCTTTCTTTAATGAGTCCGACGCGAAGGATATACTGCTTTATAAAGAAAAGGCCCAAATCCCCGTCATCAGTGTGAAGATGAAAAAATGAATTCTGTCTCCTTCCTCTCCTCACTCCTCTCCTTTTTCCTTCCTCTCCACTCTCCGTCCTCTCATATCCTCTCTCCTTCCTCTCTCCTCTCCTTCTTCTCTCCTTTCCTTCCTCTCCTCTCTTCTCTCCTTCCTCTTTCTTCTCCTTCCTCTCTCCTCTCCTTCCTCTCTTCTCTCCTTCCTCTCCTCTCTCCTTCCTCTCCTTTCTCATTCCTCTCTCCTCTCTCCTTTCTCCTTCCTCTTCTCTCTCCTTCCTCTCATCTCCTCTCCTCTCTCCTCCTTTCCTCTCTCCTCTCTCCTTCCTCTCTTCTCTCCTTCCTCTCCTCTCTCCTTCCTCTCCTTTCTCCTTCCTCTCATCTCTGTCCTTTCTCCTTCCTCTTCTATCTACTTCCTCTCATCTCCTCTCCTCTCTCCTCCTTTCCTCTCCTCTCCTTCCTCTCTCTCTCTCCTCTCCTCTTTCCTTTCTCTTCACATGGTGTCCTTCCCCTCCACTCTCCTTCCCTCCCTTCTCCTTCCTCTCCTTCCTCTCCTCTCTCCTTCCTTCCTTCCTTTCCTCTCCTCTCCTCTCTCCTCTCTCCTTCTTCTCTCCTCTCTCCTTCCTCTCTCCTCTCTCCTTCCTCTCCCTTCTCCTTCCTCTCTCCTCTCTCCTTCCTCTCCTTCCTCTCTCCTCTCTCCTTCCTCTCTCCTCTCTCCTTCCTCTCTCCTTCCTCTCCTCTTTCCTTCCTCTCCTCTCTTTTGTGTCCTTCCCCTCTCCTTCCTTCTCTTTCTCCTTCCTCTCTTCTTTCCTTCCGCTTCTCTCTCCTTCCTCTGCTCTCCTCTCTCCTTCCTCTGCTCTCTCCTTCCTCTTCTCTCTCCTTCCTTTGCTCTCTCCTCTCCTTCCTCTCCTCTTTCCTTCCTCTCCTCTCTTCTCTCTCTTTCCTCTCCTCTCTTCTCTCTCTTTCCTCTCCTCTCTTCTCTCTCCTTCCTCTCCTCTTTCCTTCCTCTCCTCTCTTCTCTCTCCCTCTCATCTCCTCTCCTTCCTCTCCTCTCTTCTCTCTCCCTCTCCTCTCCTCTCCATCCTCTCCTCTTTCCTTCCTCTCCTCTCTCCACTCTCCTTCCTCTCCTCTCTTCTCTCTCCTTCCTCTCCCCTTTCATTCCTCTCCTCTCTTCTCTCTCCCTATCCTCTCCTCTTTCCTTCCTCTCCTCTCTTCTCTCTCCCTCTCCTCTCTCCTTCCTCTCCTCTCCTATTTCCTTCCTCCCGTCATCTTCCCCTCTCTCTTCTCTCCTCTCCTAATTACTCTGTGCTCTGATAAAGGCCTAGGCAGTGTAGCTCTGGGATCATCAAAGGTCCCTGAAACAAAGAGGAATATTTAGCAATTACCCCCAATCTCATCTGCATGCCACAGATTAACTAGCAGGCAGCACCAATCTCATCTGCATGCCACAGATGAACTAGCAGGCAGCAGCACTGAGCCAACACTCAGTCTTCCAGATGAAAACCTGCAGGATATTAGTCTGTACAGGTCGATGAGAGTGGCTCCTTTTCAACCTTCTTAGAGAATGATGATTTAGCTAAATTTGTATTTATATTTGTTTACATTTCAGTGTGTTAAAATAATCTGTCAAAATTAGAAAAGCTAATTAATTGTGTTGCTGATTGTTGATGTGTAAAATAATTGACTCATAGAAGTCAGGGTCCTGACGTTCGATCGAAGCCCTGTATTCACAATGCCTGAACCCACTCCTGTGTAACCGATGTGAAATGGCTAGCTAAATTAGCGGTGGTGCGCGCTAATAGCGTTTCAATCGGTGACGTCACTCGCTCTGAGACCATGAAGTAGTTGTTCCCCTTGCTTGTGCAAAGGCCCGTGGCTTTTGTGGAGCGATGGGTAACGAGGCTTTCGTAGAGTGTCTGTTGTCGATGTGTGCAGAGGGTCCCTGGTTCGAGCCCAGAGGAGTGGAACGGAAGCTATACTGTCACTCATGCATGGCCACACAGTGCTACCTCTGGTGACAGTCCTCAGCATCTTTAACACGTCTGGTGTTGGGAGTCAACAGCAGCTGTGAGTTAGAGAGGAACTAGCTGACTGCAGACTCTTTGTCAAACACGGCTGCTGCTTCAACCTGAGTTGTTCACTTAATAGGATTCACTTTCACAGTCTGGAGAGAGAGAGAGAGAGAGAGAGAGAGAGAGAGAGGGAGGGATGGGATGGAGAGAGAGAGGGAGAGAGAGGGAGGGAGGGAGGAGAGAGGGAGAGAGAGAGAGGGAGAGAGAGAGAGAGAGAGAGAGAGAGAGAGGAGAAGAGAGAGAGAGAGAGAGAGATCAGGAGACAACAGCTCTAATGAACTAGTATGTTCACAGTGTCTCAGTTCTCAATGTGAACATTAGAGCCATTAGTTATTAAAATGCTGATTATCGGACCGAAGTCTTTTCGAGGTTAAATAGTGTTGAGTTCCGCTGTGAACTTGTCTTAATTGCAATTATATTTGAAAATAAGACAAACTCCTTGACACATTTTGCCAAAAGTGTAAAGACGAACGGAAGAAGAAGAAGAAGAAGCAGATTTCAATCTGAAAGGGTGTTGAAATGTAACTACAGGAAGTGTGACTGTGATAAATGAATTTCTCTCATAAAAGAACAAGCCAACGGTTTAAACGGAGCACTAAACACATGATCCAAGCTAACAGAAAAGCTGCGGCAGTCCAATTCTGATCTTTTTTTTTACCACTAATTGGTCTTTTAACCAATCAGATCAGATCTGCTGCGAGTAATTGGGACGAGAAAAAAATCATAATAATCAAATTGGGCTGCCTGTGTAAACGTAGCCTGACAGTGTTGATATGATGAGGTTTAAGTTGGATGTGATCTCCAATTCACTTCACAGTCAATTAGCTCTCATCACTGCAGACATGTTTTCTGTGTATATCATACCGAGAGGAAGCATTTTGGACTTTTTCGACGCCTTAGACCTGTGGCGAGGAACTCTCAAGGAAGCCGGTAAATTAAGAGTGTGAAACTGCTTGGCGAGTGTTGATGATGCAATCTGACTGTGCTTGGCGAGTGTTGATGATGCAATCTGACTGTGCTTGGTGAGTGTTGATGATGCAATCTGACTGTGCTTGGCGAGTGTTGATGATGCAATCTGACTGTGCTTGGCGAGTGTTGATGATGCAATCTGACTGTGCTTGGCGAGTGTTGATGATGCAATCTGACTGTGCTTGGCGAGTGTTGATGATGCAATCTGACTGTGCTTGGCGAGTGTTGATGATGCAATCTGACTGTGCTTGGCGAGTGTTGATGATGCAATCTGACTGTGCTTGGTGAGTGTTGATGATGCAATCTGACAGTGCTTGGTGAGTGTTGATGATGCAATCTGACTGTGCTTGGTGAGTGTTGATGATGCAATCTGACTGTGCTTGGTGAGTGTTGATGATGCAATCTGACTGTGCTTGGTGAGTGTTGATGATGCAATGCCTCATCCTGACTGTGAGGGTTGTGTTAATGCCTCATCCTCCGGGGTTGTCCTGTTAAAGCCTCACAGGGTTGTTGTTAATGCCTCATCCTCCGGATGGACTGTGCTTGGGTTGTCCCTGTTAATGCCTCATCCTCCTGTGACAGGGTTGTCCCTGTTGAAGC
>NW_026283944.1:37500-65000 GCF_023373465.1 Oncorhynchus keta
AAAATCCTACAATGTGATTTTCTGGATTTTTTTCCCCTCATTTTGTCTGTCATAGTTGAAGTGTACCTATGATGAAAATTACAGGCCTCTCTCATCTTTTTAAGTGGGAGAACTTGCACAATTGGTGGCTGACTAAATACTTTTTCGCCCCACTGTATATCTAAGTAATAAGGCTCGAGGAGGTGTGGTATATGGCCAATATATCACGGCTAATAGTTCTGAACGTGCTTTTACACCTGCATTGTTTGCTGTTTGGGGTTTTAGGCTGGGTTTCTGTACAGCACTTTGAGATATCAGCTGATGTACGAAGGGCTTTATAAATACATTTGATTTGCTTTGATTTGATTTGATTTGATTTGAACACAACGCCTGGATACAACCTTCGCCGTGGTATATTGGCCATATACCACAACCCCCCTGAGGTGCCTTATACCTATTACGATCTGGTTACCAACTTAATATAAATGTTTTGTCATATCCGTTATATACGGTCTGATATACCATGGCTGTCAGCCAATCAGCATTCAGGGCTTGAACCAACCAGTTTATAACAGACCGTAAACCACGGTATGACAAAACAGTACATTTGTCCCGCATCTAATTACGTTGGTAACCAATTTATCATAGCAATAAGGCACCTCAGGTGTTTGTGGTATATTGCCAATATATCATGGCTAAGGGCTGTATCCAGGCACTCAGCATTGAGAAGTGATTAAGAACAGCCTTTGCTGTGGTATTTGTATTTGTATTTATTATGGATCACCATTAGTTCCTGGGGTTTATTATGGATCCCCATTAGTTCCTGGGGTTTATTATGGATCCCCATTAGTTCCTGGGGTTTATTATGGATCCCCATTAGTTCCTGTTTAATGGCATCAGCTACTCTTCCTGGGGTTTATTATGGATCCCCATTAGTTCCTGCCAAGGCAGCAGCTACTCTTCCTGGGGTTTATTATGGATCCCCATTGGTTCCTGCCAAGGCAGCAGCTACTCTTCCTAGGTTTATTATGGATCCCCATTAGTTCCTGCCAAGGCAGCAGCTACTCTTCCTGGGGTTTATTATGGATCCCCATTAGTTCCTGCCAAGGCAGCAGCTACTCTTCCTGGGGTTTATTATGGATCCCCATTAGTTCCTGTCAAGGCAGCAGCTGTCTTCCTGGGGTTTATTATGGATCCCCATTAGTTCCTGTCAAGGCAGCAGCTACTCTTCCTGGGGTTTATTATGGATCCCCATTAGTTCCTGCCAAGGCAGCAGCTACTCTTCCTGGGGTTTATTATGGATCCCCATTAGTTCCTGCCAAAGGCAGCATTACTCTTCCTGGTGTTTATTATGGATCCCCATTAGTTCCTGCCAAGGCAGCAGCTACTCTTCCTGGGGTTTATTATGGATCCCCATTAGTTCCTTCAAGGCAGCAGCTACTCTTCCTGGTGTTTATTATGGATCCCCATTAGTTCCTGCCAAGGCAGCAGCTACTCTTCCTGGGGTTTATTATGGATCCCCATTAGTTCCTGTCAAGGCAGCAGCTACTCTTCCTGGGGTTTATTATGGATCCCCATTAGTTCCTGCCAAGACAGCAGCTACTCTTCCTGGGGTTTATTATGGGATCCCCATTGGTTCCTGTCAAGGCAGCAGCTACTCTTCCTGCATTCCTGTTTATTATGGATCCCACATTAGTTCCTGCCAAGGCAGCAGCTTCACTTCCTGGGGTTTTTAAATGGCAACATTAGTTCCTGCCGGTTTGAATATTGTATGCAAGGGTCTCTACTTGAGCCTTCCTGGGGTTTATTATGGATCCCCATTAGGCTCCTCCCAAGACCAGTATGCTCCTCTTTCCTTCCTGGGGTTTATTATGGATATGTCTGGTTCATTGGTGTGGTGCTATCATGGGCTGATCCCTAGACCAATGGCAGCACTCTCTTCACTGGGGTTTATTGGTGTGGTCCTATCATGGGCTTCCTACAACCAAGGCAGCAGCTACTCTTCCTGATTTATTAATCCCCATTGGTGTCCTGCTATCAGCTGGGCTGATTTATTATGGATCCCACTATTAATGTGGTTGGTGCTATCATGGGCTGATCCAGACCTGTACGTCTTCCTGATTCTACTTACTACATTAATGTGTTGGTGCTATTGGGCTGATTCACCTGTGGTTCCTGCCCATTCTACTATCACATATCTATCCTGACACACATTAATGTGGTGTGGTGCTATCTATATCACATATCCAACACATTAGTGCCTGTTCTTCCTGGGGTTCTATTATGATACCCATTAAGTGTGTTCCTGGTGCTATCAGGGCTATCATATCTAGACCTGTGTGTTCCCTCTTTCCTGACACTGGTTACATTGGTGTGTGCCTATCCCACTATCCTTCCTATCTACAAACATGAATCCTGTTCCTGGTCATTCCAGCCACTAGCTACTAACACTTGTGAACTGGGACTTACATTTATGTGTTCCCTCAGCCCACTACTCTGTTTACCTCTTCAATAACATTAAGTGTGTTCCCTCAGCCCACTACTCTACTACCACTCTATTGTGTGTTTTCAGCCCACTATAAACTTTTGTTATTGACCCACCAGCTAAATTCCTCCTAAATGTTTTTCTGGATTTTTCCCCATTTGTCTACTACCACATAGTTACAACACATTAATGATGAAAATTCAGTTTATTGCACAATGTGTGGCTGACCACTACTTTACGGCCCACTGTATATCCCAGGCATTAAGGTGTTCCTGCCAAGGCAGCAGCTATATCACGGCTAATAGTTCTGAACCGTGCTTTTACCCTGCAGCAGCTACTCTTCCTGGGGTTTACAACACACTAAGTGTGGACTCCCAATACATTAAGTGTGTTTGACCACTACTCTACTACCACATATCTACAACATTTAAGTTTGTTCCCTCAGCCCACTACTCTACTACCACATATCTACAACATGACTAAGTGTGTTCCGTTTCAGGCACAGCTAGAATCTAAACATATTAAGGGCTTTATTACATTTGATCCTTTGATTTATTTGTTTGATTTCAGCCCACTACGCCTATACCACCTTCGCCGTGGTATATTGGCCATATCTACAACCCCATTAAGTGTGTGCCTTACTACCAATATCTAATACGATCTGTGTTACAACTACCACATAATATAAATGTTTTGCCCACTACTCTACTATCACGGTCTGATATACCATGGCTGTGCCAATCAGCATTCTACCACTCTGAACACATTAAGTGTTTCCTAACAGACTCTAAACCACGGTATGACAAAACAGTACATTTGTTCCCTCAGCCCATTACGTCTGGTACCATATCTACAATACCTAAGTGTGTTCCTCAGGTGTTTGTCACATATCTGCCAATATATCAGGGGCTGTATCCAGGCACTCAACATTAAGTGTGATTAGAACAGCCTTTTATCTGTGTATTTGTGTTTGCCCACTATTTATTATGGATCAACCATTAGTGTGTTCCTCAGGGGTTCTACTACCACATGGATCCCCATTAGTTCCTGGGGTTTATACTACCACATATCCCCATTAAGTGTGTTCCTCAGCCCACTACTCTACTATCACATATCTACCACATTAAGTGTGTTCCCAGCCCACTACTCTACTACCACATATCTACAATACATTAAGTGTGTTCCTGCCAAGCCCACTACTACTATCACATATCTATGGATCCCCATTAAGTTGTTCCCAAGCACCACTACTCTTCCTGGGGTTCTACAACACATTAAGTGGATCCCCATTAGTTCATTGTCAAGTTCCCTCAGCCCACTACTCTACTACCACTATCTCTTCAGCCCACTACTCTACTACCACATATCCCCATTAAGTGTGTTCCTCAGCCCACTACTCTACTATCACATATCTATGGATCCCCATTAGTGTGTTCCTCAAACCAGCTACTCTTCCTACAATACATTAAGTGTGATCCACTACTCTACTATCACATATCTACAATACATTAGTGTGTTCCTGCCCACTACTCTACTATGGATCTACAATACCAAGTAGTTCCCCTGCCCACTAGCTCTACTATCACATATCTACAATACATTAAGTGTGTTCCCTCCCCACTAGTATCTACTATCACATATCTACATATCTACAACACATTAAGTGTGTTCCCTCAGCCACATCTACTCTTACTGGTGTTTACTCTATGGATATCCCATTAAGTTCCTGCCAAAGTAGCACATACTCTTCCTGGGGTTGTGTTGGATCCCCACTACTCTACTTTCACATATCTACAACACCTGTGTGTTCCCTCAGCCCACTATTACTATCACTATCCAAGACATTAAGTGCTCTTCCTGCCCACTACTCTACTACCACATATCTACCCATTGGTTCCCTCAAGCCCACTACTCTTCCTGGAGTTTATCTGGATCCCCATTAAGTGTGTTCCCTCAGCCCACTAGGCTACTACCACATATCTCTTCCTAAGTGTGTTCCCTTATTACTACCACATATCCCCATAAGTGTGTTCCCTCAGCCCACTACTCTACTAACACACATTAAGTGTGTTCCTTATAGTTTATATGGATCCCCATTAGTTCCTGCCAAGGCCCACTACTCTACTATCACAATCAAACATTAAAGTGTGTTCAATTAAAAAATATCTACTGATGTTACATTTCTATAACAATACACTAAGTGTGTTCCCTCAGCCCACTACTCTACTATCACATATCTACAACACATTAAGTGTGTTCCCTCAGCCCACTACTCTACTACTATCACATATCTACTAACATATATACACATTAAGTGTGTTCCCTCAGCCCACTACTCTACTACCACATATCTACAACACACTAAGTGTGTTCCCTCAGCCCACTACTCTACTACCACATATCTACAACACATTAAGTGTGTTCCCTCAGCCCACTACTCTACTACCACATATCTACAACACATTAAGTGTGTTCCCTCAGCCCACTACTCTACTACCACATATCTACAACACATTAAGTGTGTTCCCTCAGCCCACTACTCTACTACCACATATCTACAACACATTAAGTGTGTTCCCTCAGACCACTACTCTACTATCACATATCTACAATACATTAAGTGTGTTCCCTCAGCCCACTACTCTACTATCACATATCTACAATACACTAAGTGTGTTCCCTCAGCCCCACTACTATCACTATCTACAACACATTAAGTGTGTTCCCTCAGCCCACTACTCTACAACATATCTACATTACATTGTGTTCCCTCAGCCCACTACTACTACATATCTACAATTAAGTGTGTTCCCTCAGAGCCCACTACTCTACTACCACATATCTACAACACACTAAGTGTGTTCCCTCAGCCCACTACTCTACTATCACATATCTACAACACATTAAGTGTGTTCCCTCAGACCACTACTCTACTATCACATATCTTGTTGGTCCGTTGTTGAATGAATGAGACCAAAGCTCAGCGTGGAAAGTGTTCATGATATTTAATGTTGAAACACAGACAAAACAAACGTAAAGTTCAGCAGGGCTCGACAGCAACTAACCAAAACAAGATCCCACAACTTAAGGTGGGAAAAAGGGCTGTCTAAGTATGATCCCCAATCAGAGACAACGATAGACAACAAAGAAATAGACAAACTAGAATGCCCACACAAATCACAACCTGACCTAACCAAATAGAGAAATAAAAAATCCTCTCTAAGGTCATATCTGCAATACAAAATACATGTGAACGTGTGTATGGAGTGTGTGTCTTATCATGTGCCTGTGCCTGTGCCTGTGCCTGTGCCTGTGCCTGTGCCTGTGCCTGTGCCTGTGCCTGTGCCTGTGCCTGTGCCTGTGCCTGTGCCTGTGCCTGTGCCTGTGCCTGTGCCTGTGCCTGTGCCTGTGCCTGTGTGCCTGTGTGTGCCTGTGTGTGCCTGTGCCTGTGTGTGTGTGTGTGTGTGCCTGTGTGCTGTGTGCGTGTGCGTGTGCGTGTGTGCGTGCGTGTGTGTGTGTGTGTATGTGTGCCTGTGTGTGTGCCTGTGTGCATGTGCGTGTATGTGTGTGTGTGTGTGTATGTGTGCCTGTGTGTGTGCCTGTGTGTGTGTATGTGTGCCTGTGTGTGTGTGTGTTTGCCTGTGTGTTTGTCTCTTCACAGTCCCCACGGTTCCATAAGGTGTATTTTTTTTAAAATCTGAATCTAGAACCTTCCATTGGCCGTCCACCGCACCTCACCCCCTCGGGCCTTAATGCTTAGTTATAGAACAAATGTTTAAAATACACCTTCAATATAGAGGTGTAGATTATACATGATTTCAACAACACAATAACCTAAAGTGTATACTATACTTTACAGAGTTTACCTGTAAAAACAGGAGTAATTATGGGAAAGAGAAGAAAAAAAAATACAGACCAATTCCAATTCATTATCAGTAAGTTAAATCCTTCTGGGCTTGACACAACCTTTCTCTCACCTAGAACATCCAGTATGGTAGGTTTATAGGCGCCACGGTCTGAGAACGAACTCCTCTCGGTATAAAAAGGTCAAGCAACTCATCCACAACAGTAATGGTAGATGATAGGTTAAAGCATATGAGCATGTAATCTGCTGCTTGCCACTGACTACCTCTCTCTCTATTCAAGCAGTGACCTATTCAACTTCTCCATAATGACGAGACATTAAAACTGAAGTAGAGGAAGGGGGCCGTGTCACAAACCGTACCCTATTCCCTATCTAGTGCACTACTTTTGGAACTCAGCCCATCGGGAACAGGGTGCCATTCAGGATGCCAACCTATAAAGCCTCTACCTTGTAAAAACCAGACAGGGTTTAATAATAATGATACCCTCCAACAAACACTGGATGGCAGTCCATACAGTAGAGAGGGGTTCTCTGTCTCTAGGATGGCAGTCCATACAGTAGAGAGTGTTCTCTGTCTCTAGGATGGCAGTCCATACAGTAGAGAGGGTTTATCTGTCTCTAGGATGGCAGTCCATACAGTAGAGAGGGTTTCTCTGTCTCTAGGATGGCAGTCCATACAGTAGAGAGGGGTTCTCTGTCTCTAGGATGGCAGTCCATACAGTAGAGAGGGTTTCTCTGTCTCTAGGATGGCAGTCCATACAGTAGAGAGGGTTATCTGTCTCTAGGATGGCAGTTATAGACAGTAGAGAGGGTTTCTCTGTCTATAGGATGATTATGGCAGTCCATGGCAGTAGAGAGGGTTTATCTGTCTCTAGGATGGCAGTCCATACAGTAGAGAGTGTTTCTCTGTCTATAGGATGATGGCAGTCCATACAGTAGAGAGGGTTTCTCTGTCTATAGGATGGCAGTTACAGTAGAGAGGGTTTCTCTGTCTCTAGGATGCAGTCCATACAGTCTGTCTATAGGACAGTCCATACAGAGAGGGTTTCTCTGTCTATAGGTCTATAGGATGGATGGCAGTCCATACAGTAGAGAGGGGTTATCTGTCTCTAGGATGGCAGTCCATACAGTAGAGAGGGTTTATCTGTCTCTAGGATGGCAGTCCATACAGTAGAGAGGGTTTCTCTGTCTCTAGGATGGCAGTCCATACAGTAGAGAGGGTTTCTCTGTCTCTATAGGATGGCAGTCCATACAGTAGAGAGGGTTTCTCTGTCTCTAGGATGGCAGTCCATACAGTAGAGAGGGTTTCTCTGTCTCTAGGATGGCAGTCCATACAGTAGAGAGGGTTTCTCTGTCTCTAGGATGGCAGTCCATACAGTAGAGAGGGTTTCTCTGTCTATAGGATGGCAGTCCATACAGTAGAGAGGGTTTCTCTGTCTCTAGGATGGCAGTCCATACAGTAGAGAGGGTTTCTCTGTCTATAGGATGGCAGTCCATACAGTAGAGAGGGTTTCTCTGTCTCTAGGATGGCAGTCCATACAGTAGAGGGTTTCTCTGTCTCTAGGATGGCAGTCCTCATACAGTAGAGAGGGTTATCTGTCTCTAGGATGGCAGTCCATACAGTAGAGAGGGTTTCTCTGTCTATAGGATGGCAGTCCATACAGTAGAGAGGGTTTCTCTGTCTCTAGGATGGCAGTCCATACAGTAGAGAGGGTTCTCTGTCTCTAGGATGGCAGTATAGAGGGTTTATCTGTCTCATGGTTATAGTAGAGGGTTTATCTGTCTCTAGGATGGCAGTCCATACAGTAGAGAGGGTTTCTCTGTCTCTAGGATGGCAGTCCATACAGTAGAGAGGGTTTCTCTGTCTCTAGGATGGCAGTCCATACAGTAGAGAGGGTTTATCTGTCTCTAGGATGGTTATAGACATGGCATCTGTCCTAGGATGGTTATAGACAGTAGAGAGGGTTTATCTGTCTCTAGGATGGCAGTCCATACAGTAGAGAGGGTTTCTCTGTCTCTAGGATGGCAGTCCATACAGTAGAGAGGGTTTCTCTGTCTCTAGGATGGCAGTCCATACAGTAGAGTAGGGTTTCTCTGTCTCTAGGATGGCAGTCCATACAGTAGAGAGGGTTTCTCTGTCTCTAGGATGGCAGTCCATACAGTAGAGAGGGTTTCTCTGTCTCTAGGATGGCAGTCCATACAGTAGAGAGGGTTTCTCTGTCTCTAGGATGGCAGTCCATACAGTAGAGAGGGTTTCTCTGTCTCTAGGATGGCAGTCCATACAGAGAGGGTTTCTCTGTCTCTAGGATGGCAGTCCATACAGTAGAGAGGGTTTCTCTGTCTCTAGGATGGCAGTCCATACAGTAGAGAGGGTTTATCTGTCTCTAGGATGGCAGTCCATACAGTAGAGAGGGTTTCTCTGTCTCTAGGATGGCAGTCCATACAGTAGAGAGGGTTTCTCTGTCTCTAGGATGGCAGTCCATACAGTAGAGAGGGTTTCTCTGTCTCTAGGATGGCAGTCCATACAGTAGAGAGGGTTTCTCTGTCTCTAGGATGGCAGTCCATACAGTAGAGAGGGTTTCTCTGTCTCTAGGATGGCAGTCCATACAGTAGAGAGGGTTTCTCTGTCTCTAGGATGGCAGTCCATACAGTAGAGAGGGGTTCTCTGTCTCTAGGATGGCAGTCCATACAGTAGAGAGGGTTTATCTGTCTCTAGGATGGCAGTCCATACAGTAGAGAGGGTTTCTCTGTCTCTAGGATGGCAGTCCAGACAGTAGAGAGGTTATCTGTCTCTAGGATGGCAGTCCATACAGTAGAGGGTTTCTCTGAGGATGGTTATAGACAGTAGAGAGGTGTTCTCTGTCTCTCTGTCTCTGGGATGGTAGAGAGGGTTTCTCTGTCTCTAGGATGGTTATAGACAGTAGAGAGGGTTATCTGTCTCTAGGATGGTTATGACAGGGCTTCTCTGTCCAGTCCATACAGTAGAGAGGGTTTATCTGTCTCTAGGATGGTTATAGAGTAGAGAGGGGTTATCTGTCTCTAGGATGGTTATAGACAGTAGAGAGGGTTATCTGTCTCTAGGATGGCAGTAGACAGTAGAGAGGGGTTCTCTGTCTCTAGGATGGTATAGACAGTAGAGAGGGTTATCTGTCTCTAGGATGGTTATAGACAGTAGAGAGGGTTATCTGTCTCTAGGATGGTTATAGACAGTAGAGAGGGTTATCTGTCTCTAGGATGGCAGTCCATACAGTAGAGAGGGTTATCTGTCTCTAGGATGGCAGTCCATACAGTAGAGAGGGGTTATCTGTCTCTAGGATGGTTATAGACAGTAGAGGGTTATCTGTCTCTAGGATGGTTATAGACAGTAGAGAGGGGTTATCTGTCTCTAGGATGGCAGTCCATACAGTAGAGAGGGGTTATCTGTCTCTAGGATGGTTATAGACAGTAGAGAGGGGTTATCTGTCTCTAGGATGGTTATAGACAGTAGAGAGGGGTTATCTGTCTCTAGGATGGCAGTCCATACAGTAGAGAGGGGTTATCTGTCTCTAGGATGGCAGTCCATACAGTAGAGAGGGGTTATCTGTCTCTAGGATGGCAGTCCATACAGTAGAGAGGGGTTTATCTGTCTCTAGGATGGCAGTCCATACAGTAGAGAGGGTTTATCTGTCTCTAGGATGGCAGTCCATACAGTAGAGAGGTTTATCTGTCTCTAGGATGGCAGTCCATACAGTAGAGAGGGTTTATCTGTCTCTAGGATGGCAGTCCATACAGTAGAGAGGGTTTATCTGTCTCTAGGATGGCAGTCCATACAGTAGAGAGGGTTTATCTGTCTCTAGGATGGCAGTCCATACAGTAGAGAGGGTTTATCTGTCTCTAGGATGGCAGTCCATACAGTAGAGAGGGTTTATCTGTCTCTAGGATGGCAGTCCATACAGTAGAGAGGGTTTATCTGTCTCTAGGATGGCAGTCCATACAGTAGAGCGTTTATCTGTCTCTAGGATGGCAGTCCATACAGTAGAGAGCGTTTATCTGTCTCTAGGATGGCAGTCCATACAGTAGAGAGGGTTTATCTGTCTCTAGGATGGCATAGACAGTAGAGAGGGTTTATCTGTCTCTAGGATGGCAGTCCATACAGTAGGGTTTCTCTGTCTCTAGGATGGTTATAGACAGTAGAGAGGTGTTCTCTGTCTCTAGGATGGCAGTCATACAGAGGGTTTCTCTGTCTCTAGGAGTTATAGACAGTAGAGGTGTTCTCTGTCTCTAGGATGGTTATAGACAGTAGAGAGGGTTTCTCTGTCTCTGGGATGGTTATAGACAGTAGAGAGGGTTTCTCTGTCTCTAGGATGGTTATAGACAGTAGAGAGGGGTTACAGTGGAGACAGTAGAGGGGCTTCTCTGTCTCTAGGATGGTTCCATACAGTGGAGAGGGGTTATCTGTCTCTAGGATGGTTATAGACAGTAGAGAGGGGTTATCTGTCTCTAGGATGGTTATAGACAGTAGAGAGGGGTTATCTGTCTCTAGGATGGTTATAGACAGTAGAGAGGGCTTCTCTGTCTCTAGGATGGCAGTCCATACAGTAGAGAGGGTTTATCTGTCTCTAGGATGGCAGTCCATACAGTAGAGAGGGTTTCTCTGTCTCTAGGATGGTTATAGACAGTAGAGAGGGGTTATCTGTCTCTAGGATGGCAGTCCATACAGTAGAGAGGGTTTCTCTGTCTCTAGGATGGTTATAGACAGTAGAGAGGTGTTCTCTGTCTCTAGGATGGTTATAGACAGTAGAGAGGGTTTCTCTGTCTCTGGGATGGTTATAGACAGTAGAGAGGGTTTCTCTGTCTCTAGGATGGTTATAGACAGTAGAGAGGGGTTATCTGTCTCTAGGATGGTTATAGACAGTAGAGAGGGCTTCTCTGTCTCTAGGATGGCAGTCCATACAGTGGAGAGGGGTTATCTGTCTCTAGGATGGTTATAGACAGTAGAGAGGGGTTATCTGTCTCTAGGATGGTTATAGACAGTAGAGAGGGTTATCTGTCTCTAGGATGGTTATAGACAGTAGAGAGGGTTTCTCTGTCTCTGGGATGGTTATAGACAGTAGAGAGGGTTTATCTGTCTCTGGGATGGTTATAGACAGTAGAGAGGGTTTATCTGTCTCTAGGATGGTTATAGACAGTAGAGAGGGTTTATCTGTCTCTGGGATGGTTATAGACAGTAGAGAGGGTTTCTCTGTCTCTGGGATGGTTATAGACAGTAGAGAGGGTTTCTCTGTCTCTGGGATGGTTATAGACAGTAGAGAGGGTTTATCTGTCTCTAGGATGGTTATAGACAGTAGAGAGGGGTTATCTGTCTCTAGGATGGTTATAGACAGTAGAGAGGGCTTCTCTGTCTCTAGGATGGCAGTCCATACAGTAGAGAGGGTTATCTGTCTCTAGGATGGCAGTCCATACAGTAGAGAGGGTTATCTGTCTCTAGGATGGTTATAGACAGTAGAGAGGGGTTATCTGTCTCTAGGATGGTTATAGACAGTAGAGAGGGGTTATCTGTCTCTAGGATGGCAGTCCATACAGTAGAGAGGGGTTCTCTGTGTCTAGGATGGTTATAGACAGTAGAGAGGGGTTATCTGTCTCTAGGATGGTTATAGACAGTAGAGAGGTGTTATCTGTCTCTAGGATGGCAGTCCATACAGTAGAGAGGGGTTATCTGTCTCTAGGATGGCAGTCCATACAGTAGAGAGGGGTTATCTGTCTCTAGGATGGCAGTCCATACAGTAGAGAGGGGTTATCTGTCTCTAGGATGGCAGTCCATACAGTAGAGAGGGGTTATCTGTCTCTAGGATGGCAGTCCATACAGTAGAGAGGGGTTATCTGTCTCTAGGATGGTTATAGACAGTAGAGAGGTGTTATCTGTCTCTAGGATGGCAGTCCATACAGTAGAGAGGGGTTATCTGTCTCTAGGATGGCAGTCCATACAGTAGAGAGGGGTTATCTGTCTCTAGGATGGTTATAGACAGTAGAGAGGGGTTATCTGTCTCTAGGATGGCAGTCCATACAGTAGAGAGGGGTTCTCTGTCTCTCGGATGGTTATAGACAGTAGAGAGGGGTTATCTGTCTCTAGGATGGCAGTCCATACAGTAGAGAGGGTTATCTGTCTCTAGGATGGTTATAGACAGTAGAGAGGGCTTCTCTGTCTCTAGGATGGCAGTCCATACAGTAGAGAGGGGTTATCTGTCTCTAGGATGGTTATAGACAGTAGAGAGGGGTTATCTGTCTCTAGGATGGCAGTCCATACAGTAGAGAGGGTTATCTGTCTCTAGGATGGCAGTCCATACAGTAGAGAGGGGTTATCTGTCTCTAGGATGGTTATAGACAGTAGAGAGGGTTTCTCTGTCTCTAGGATGGTTATAGACAGTAGAGAGGGGTTATCTGTCTCTAGGATGGCAGTCCATACAGTAGAGAGGGGTTATCTGTCTCTAGGATGGTTATAGACAGTAGAGAGGGGTTATCTGTCTCTAGGATGGCAGTCCATACAGTAGAGAGGGTTTATCTGTCTCTAGGATGGCAGTCCATACAGTAGAGAGGGTTTATCTGTCTCTAGGATGGCAGTCCATACAGTAGAGAGCGTTTATCTGTCTCTAGGATGGCAGTCCATACAGTAGAGAGCGTTTATCTGTCTCTAGGATGGCAGTCCATACAGTAGAGAGGGTTTCTCTGTCTCTAGGATGGCAGTCCATACAGTAGAGAGGGTTTATCTGTCTCTAGGATGGCAGTCCATACAGTAGAGAGCGTTTATCTGTCTCTAGGATGGCAGTCCATACAGTAGAGAGGGTTTCTCTGTCTCTAGGATGGTTATAGACAGTAGAGAGGGTTATCTGTCTCTAGGATGGCAGTCCATACAGTAGAGAGGGTTTCTCTGTCTCTAGGATGGTTATAGACAGTAGAGAGGTGTTCTCTGTCTCTAGGATGGTTATAGACAGTAGAGGGTTTCTCTGTCTCTGGGATGGTTATAGACAGTAGAGAGGGTTTCTCTGTCTCTAGGATGGTTATAGACAGTAGAGAGGGGTTATCTGTCTCTAGGATGGTTATAGACAGTAGAGAGGGGTTATCTGTCTCTAGGATGGTTATAGACAGTAGAGAGGGTTTCTCTGTCTCTGGGATGGTTATAGACAGTAGAGAGGGTTTCTCTGTCTCTAGGATGGTTATAGACAGTAGAGAGGGTTATCTGTCTCTAGGATGGTTATAGACAGTAGAGAGGGGTTATCTGTCTCTAGGATGGCAGTCCATACAGTGGAGAGGGGTTATCTGTCTCTAGGATGGTTATAGACAGTAGAGAGGGGTTATCTGTCTCTAGGATGGTTATAGACAGTAGAGATGGGTTATCTGTCTCTAGGATGGCAGTCCATACAGTAGAGAGGGGTTATCTGTCTCTAGGATGGCAGTCCATACATTAGAGAGGGGTTATCTGTCTCTAGGATGGTTATAGACAGTAGAGAGGGGTTATCTGTCTCTAGGATGGTTATAGACAGTAGAGAGGGTTATCTGTCTCTAGGATGGTTATAGACAGTAGAGAGGGGTTATCTGTCTCTAGGATGGTTATAGACAGTAGAGAGGGGTTATCTGTCTCTCGGATGGTTATAGACAGTAGAGAGGGGTTATCTGTCTCTAGGATGGTTATAGACAGTAGAGAGGGTTTCTCTGTCTCTAGTATGGTTATAGACAGTGGAGAGGGGTTATCTGTCTCTAGGATGGTTATAGACAGTAGAGAGGGGTTATCTGTCTCTAGGATGGTTATAGACAGTAGAGAGGGGTTATCTGTCTCTAGGATGGTTATAGACAGTAGAGATGGGTTATCTGTCTCTAGGATGGCAGTCCATACAGTAGAGAGGGGTTATCTGTCTCTAGGATGGCAGTCCATACATTAGAGAGGGGTTATCTGTCTCTAGGATGGTTATAGACAGTAGAGAGGTGTTCTCTGTCTCTAGGATGGTTATAGACAGTAGAGAGGGGTTATCTGTCTCTAGGATGGCAGTCCACACAGTAGAGAGGGGTTATCTGTCTCTAGGATGGTTATAGACAGTAGAGAGGTGTTCTCTGTCTCTAGGATGGCAGTCCATATAGTAGAGAGGTGTTATCTGTCTCTAGGATGGTTATAGACAGTAGAGAGAGGTTATCTGTCTCTAGGATGGCAGTCCATACAGTAGAGAGGTGTTCTCTGTCTCTAGGATGGTTATAGACAGTAGAGAGGGGTTATCTGTCTCTAGGATGGTTATAGACAGTAGAGAGGGTTTCTCTGTCTCTAGGATGGCAGTCCATACAGTAGAGAGGGGTTATCTGTCTCTAGGATGGTTATAGACAGTAGAGAGAGGTTATCTGTCTCTAGGATGGTTGTAGACAGTAGAGAGGGTTTCTCTGTCTCTATGATGGTTATAGACAGTAAAGAGGGTTTCTCTGTCTCTAGGATGGTTGTAGACAGTAGAGAGGGTTTCTCTGTCTCTAGGATGGTTATATACAGTAGAGAGGTGTTCTCTGTCTCTAGGATGGTTATATACAGTAGACTGTCTCTAGGATGGTTATAGACAGTAGAGAGGGTTTCTCTGTCTCTAGGATGTATGTTGACTTGGCTATATACACTGGGTACCAGGTAATAACTTGGTTATATACACAGGGTACCAGGTAATAACATGGTTATATACACAGGGTACCAGGTAATAACATGGTTATATACACAGGGTACCAGGTAATAACATGGCAATATACACAGGGTACCAGGTAATGACATGGCTATATACACATGGTACTAGGTAATAACTTGGTTATATACACAGGGTACCAGGTAATAACATGGCTATATACACAGGGTACCAGGTAATAACATGGCTATATACACAGGGTACCAGGTAATAACATGGCTATATACACAGGGTACCAGTAATAACATGTCTATATACACAGGGTACCAGGTAATAACTTGGTTATATACACAGGGTACCAGGTAATAACGTGGTTATATACACAGGGTACCAGGTAATAACTTGGTTATATACACAGGGTACCAGGTAATAACATGGCTATATACACAGGGTATCAGGTAATAACATGGCTATATACACAGGGTACCAGGTAATAACTTGGATACATACACAGGGTACCAGGTAATAACTTGGCTAGATACACAGGGTACCAGGTAATAACATGGCTATATACACAGGGTACCAGTAATAACATGGTTATATACACAGGGTACCAGGTAATAACTTGGTTATATACACAGGGTACCGAGTAATAACTTGGCTATATACACAGGGTACCAGGTAATAACGTGGTTATATACACAGGGTACCAGTAATAACGTGGTTATATACACAGGGTACCAGGTAATAACTTGGCTATATACACAGGGTACCAGGTAATAACTTGGTTATATACACAGGGTACCAGGTAATAACTTGGCTATATACACAGGGTACCAGGTAATAACGTGGTTATATACACAGGGTGCCAGGTAATAACTTGGTTATATACACAGGGTACCAGGTAATAACATGGCTATATACACAGGGTACCAGTAATAACATGTCTATATACATAGGGTACCAGGTAATAACTTGGTTATATACACAGGGTACCAGGTAATAACTTGGTTATATACACAGGGTACCAGGTAATAACATGGTTATATACACAGGGTACCAGGTAATAACTTGGCTATATACACAGGGTATCAGGTAATAACATGGTAATATACACATGGTATCAGGTAATAACATGGCTATATACACAGGGTACCAGGTAATAACTTGGTTATATACACAGGGTACCAGGTAATACATTGGCTATATACACATGGTACCAGGTAATAACATGGCCATATACACAGGGTACCAGGTAATAACTTGGCTATATACACAGGGTACCAGGTAATAACTTGGTTATATACACAGGGTACCAGGTAATAACATGGCTATATACACAGGGTACCAGGTAATAACATGGTTATATACACAGGGTACCAGTAATAACGTGGTTATATACACAGGGTACCAGGTAATAACATGGCTATATACACAGGGTACCAGTAATAACATGGTTATATACACAGGGTACCAGGTAATACATTGGCTATATACACATGGTACCAGGTAATAACATGGCTATATACACAGGGTACCAGGTAATAACTTGGCTATATACACAGGGTACCAGGTAATAACTTGGTTATATACACAGGGTACCAGGTAATAACATGGCTATATACACAGGGTACCAGGTAATAACATGGTTATATACACAGGGTACCAGGTAATAACTTGGCTATATACACAGGGTATCAGGTAATAACATGGTTATATACACATGGTATCAGGTAATAACATGGCTATATACACAGGGTACCAGGTAATAACTTGGCTATATACACAGGGTACCAGTAATAACGTGGTTATATACACAGGGTACCAGGTAATAACTTGGCTATATACACAGGGTACCAGGTAATAACATGGTTATATACACAGGGTACCAGGTAATAACTTGGCTATATACACAGGGTATCAGGTAATAACTTGGTTATATACACAGGGTACCAGGTAATAACATGGCTATATACACGGGGTACCAAGTAATAACATGGTTATATACACAGGGTACCAGGTAATAACTTGGCTATATACACAGGGTATCAGGTAATAACATGGTTATATACACATGGTATCAGGTAATAACATGGCTATATACACAGGGTACCAGGTAATAACTTGGCTATATACACAGGGTACCAGTAATAACGTGGTTATATACACAGGGTACCAGTAATAACGTGGTTATATACACAGGGTACCAGGTAATAACATGGCTATATACACAGGGTACCAGGTAATAACTTGGCTATATACACAGGGTACCAGATAATAACTTGGCTATATACACAGGGTACCAGATAATAACTTGGCTATATACACAGGGTACCAGTAATAACTTGGCTATATACACAGGGTACCAGGTAATAACTTGGCTATATACACAGGGTGCCAGGTAATAACTTGGCTATATACACAGGGCACCAGTACCTAGTGGATGTGCAGGGATACGAGGTAATTGAGGTAGATATGTACATATTGGGATAAAATGACTATGCAACAGGATAGATAATAAACCGTAACAGCGCTGAATGTGTTGAGTCAGAAGAGTTAGTGCCAATAGGGTCAATGCAGATAGTCAATGCAGATAGTCAGGCAGATAGTCAGGCAGATAGTCCAGGCAGATAGTCAATGCAGATAGTCAATGCAGATAGTCAATGCAGATAGTCCGGGCAGCTATTGTTCAAATAATTAACTGACCATTTATCGGTCTTATGGCTTGTGGGTATAAGATGTTCAGTTTCATGTTGGTTCAAGACTTGGTGCATCGGTACCGCTTGCCGTGCAGTAGGAGACTCCTTGGTCATACAGAAGGAAAGCATGGGATAACGTCCCGTGTTCCCCTCCCCGTGTACCCCTCCCCTGTTCCCCTCCCCTGTTCCCCTCCTCGTGTTCCCCTCCCCTGTTCCCCTCCTCGTGTTCCCCTCCCCCTGTTCCCCTCCCCGTGTTCCCCTCCCCTGTTCCCCTCCCCGTGTTCCCCTCCTCGTGTTCCCCTCCCCTGTTCCCCTCCCCCTGTTCCCCTCCTCGTGTTCCCCTCCCCCTGTTCCCCTCCCCCTGTTCCCCTCCCCGAGATATCAGAACTATGGAATAACACATTGTGGAACACGTTGGACACCTTGTAGAGGCCCAGGCCCTGACAAATTGGTGCTGTTCTGAGGGTAAAGAGGGTTCAACTCAATATCAGGAAGGTGTTCTTAATGTTTTGTCCGTACCATATTTAATTCAGCAGACACTTTACTCCAAAGTATTTTACAGTCGTAGGTGAACTTGTGTTTCGCCCCGGGAATTGTTGTAAGTGCCATGTTCTACCATCTGAGTCACACAGGACCACATTATACCTATTCTGATCCACAAGATGACCATTCTGACCAATCAACAGTCAAACAAGATGACCATTCTGACCAATCAACAACCAAACAAGATGACCATTCTGACCAATCAACAGTCAAACAAGATGACCATTCTGACCAATCAACAACCAAACAAGATGACCATTGTAACCAATCAACAACCAAACATGATGACCATTCTCACCAATCAACAGTCAAACAAGATGACCATTCTGACCAATCTACAACCAAACAAGATGACCATTCTGACCAATCAACAACCAAACATGATGACCATTCTGACCAATCAACAACCAAACAAGTTGACCATTGTAACCAATCAACAACCAAACAAGATGACCATTCTGACCAATCAACAGTCAAACAAGATGACCATTCTGACCAATCAACAACCAAACAAGATGACCATTCTGACCAATCAACAATCAAACAAGATGACCATTCTGACCAATCAACAGTCAAACAAAATGACCATTCTGACCAATCAACAATCAAACAAGATGACCATTCTGACCAATCAACAGTCAAACAAAATGACCATTCTGACCAATCAACAGTCAAACAAAATGACCATTCTGACCAATCAACAACCAAACAAGATGACCATTCTGACCAATCAACAATCAAACAAGATGACCATTCTGACCAATCAACAACCAAACAAGATGACCATTCTGACCAATCAACAATCAAACAAGATGACCATTCTGACCAATCAACAATCAAACAAGATGACCATTCTGACCAATCAACAACCAAACAAGATGACCATTCTGACCAATCAACAACCAAACAAGATGACCATTCTGACCAATCAACAACCAAACAAGATGACCATTCTGACCAATCAACAGCCAAACAAGATGACCATTCTGACCAATCAACAACCAAACAAGATGACCATTCTGACCAATCAACAATCAAACAAGATGACCATTCTGACCAATCAACAATCAAACAAGATGACCATTCTGACCAATCAACAGCCAAACAAACAAGATGACCATTCTGACCAATCAACAACCAAACAAGATGACCATTCTGACCAATCAACAACCAAACAAGATGACCATTCTGACCAATCAACAACCAAACAAGATGACCATTCTGACCAATCAACAACCAAACAAGATGACCATTCTGACCAATCAACAGCCAAACAAGATGACCATTCTGACCAATCAACAATCAAACAAGATGACCATTCTGACCAATCAACAATCAAACAAGATGACCATTGTAACCAATCAACAACCAAACAAGATGACCATTCTGACCAATCAACAACCAAACAAGATGACCATTCTGACCAATCAACAGTCAAAAAAGATGACCATTGACCAATCAACAACCAAACAAGATGACCATTGTAAACAATCAACATGACACTTCTGACCAATCAACAATCAAACAAGATGACCATTCTGACCAATCAACAATCAAACAAGATGACCATTCTGACCAATCAACAATCAAACAAGATGACCATTCTGACCAATCAACAACCAAACAAGATGACCATTCTGACCAATCAACAACCAAACAAGATGACCATTCTGACCAATCAACAATCAAACAAGATGACCATTCTGACCAATCAACAACCAAACAAGATGACCATTCTGACCAATCAACAATCAAACAAGATGACCATTCTGACCAATCAACAACCAAACAAGATGACCATTCTGACCAATCAACAATCAAACAAGATGACCATTCTAACCAATCAACAATCAAACAAGATGACCATTCTGACCAATCAACAATCAAACAAGATGACCATTCTGACCAATCAACAATCAAACAAGATGACCATTCTGACCAATCAACAACCAAACAAGATGACCATTCTGACCAATCAACAACCAAACAAGATGACCATTCTGACCAATCAACAACCAAACAAGATGACCTGACCAATCAACAACCAAACAAGATGACCATTCTGACCAATAACCAATCAACTATCAAACAAGATGACCATTCTGACCAATCAACAACCAATCAACAACCAAACAAGATGACCATTCTGACCAATCAACAACCAAACAAGATGACCATTCTGACCAATCAACAATCAAACAAGATGACCATTCTGACCAATCAACAATCAAACAAGATGACCATTCTGTCAAACAAGATGACCATTCAATCAACAACCAAACAAGATGACCATTCTGACCAATCAACAACCAAACAAGATGACCATTGTGACCACCAATCAACAACCAAACAAGATGACCATTCTGACCAACCAAACACCACTGACCAATCAAACAAGATGACCATTCTGACCAATCAACAACCAAACAAGATGACCATTCTGACCAATCAACAACCAAACAAGATGACCATTCTGACCAATCAACAGTCAAACAAGATGACCATTGTAACCAATCAACAACCAAACAAGATGACCATTCTGACCAATCAACAACCAAACAAGATGACCATTCTGACCAATCAACAACCAAACAAGATGACCATTCTGACCAATCAACAGTCTTGTCACCGGCAGCCAGATCCACCTGACAGTACAGGAGACCCCGGCAGAACTTCCTCATCAGCATAACGGACAAAAGGACCGTCCTAGCGTGCAGAGGACTTGACCTATTTTCTCTTCTCGCCACACTATCACGGCATCTCTAATGCGATGTGACACAACATATAATAGTCAATTCGATGTGGCATTTATCTAATAATGTTTAATTTTACTCCTCATTTAACATGATTTCTGACACAGTGATTACAAGCGTAGATGGTATTAATTCGAGCAAGATGTATGATGTGGAATTACATTTTTCGAATTTGATAGAATGAGTTACGATGACTTATTCTAATCACGTTCTTAAGTGTGGAACTAGAAAACTAATAGCTTAATCATCTTTTAGATGACATCACCTTATGTTATGCATTATTTAGTCTTGGGTATCAGAAGGAGTGTCATACCGCACTGCAGGCATAGAAGGGGTCGTGTCCCCAAGCGGCACGCTATTCCCTTGCTAGTGCACTACTTTCGACTAAGGCCTATACGGCTCTGGTCAACGGTAGTGCGCTAGGTTAAGGAATGGGGGTTACTGTTTGGGACACAACCCCGAGGCTTTTACAGTCAGAGTTAACTGGCTTGAAATGCACCACGTTCGTCTCTCATTGACTTACATTGACTTCCACCCTCTGATACCAAACACAATGGCAGTAATAACAGCAACAGTAACAATGATATATGGAGACCAGCATGAGTAGCTGCCTCACAACATTACACTCTACTTCTTTATTACTGAAAACCACAGTCTAACTACAGCTGTAAATCACTATAGTGTAGTTAGATACCACAGTCTAACTACAGCTGTAAATCACTACACTGTAGTTAGATACCACAGTCTAACTACAGCTGTAAATCACTATACTGTAGTTAGATACCACAGTCTAACTACATCTGTAAATCACTATACTGTAGTTAGATACCACAGTCTAACTACAGCTGTAAATCATGATACTGTAGTTAGAAACCACAGTCTAACTACAGCTGTAAATCACTACACAGTAGTTAGATACCACAGTCGAACTACAGCTGTAAATCATTATACTGTAGCTAGATGTAAATAGAGGGAGGATCATTCTACCAGTGAACCAGAGTTGGTTCAGCAGTTGAGGACAGAGTGTGTTGGTTATCCTACAGGACAGAGTGTGTTGGTTATCCTACAGGACAGAGTGTGTTGGTTATCCTACAGGACAGAGTGTGTTGGTTATCCTACAGGACAGAGTGTGTTGGTTATCCTACAGGACCGAGTGTGTTGGTTATCCTACAGGACAGAGTGTGTTGGTTATCCTACAGGACAGAGTGTGTTGGTTATCCTACAGGACAGAGTGTGTTGGTTATCCTACAGGACAGAGTGTGTTGGTTATCCTACAGGACAGTGTGTGTTGGTTATCCTACAGGACAGAGTGTGTTGGTTATCCTACAGGACAGAGTGTGTTGGTTATCCTACAGGAAGCCACACGTCTTTTACTGTCGAGGTCTCCACAGCCTCGCCTGTTATTCAGGACAGAGTGTGTTGGTTATCCTACAGGACAGAGTGTGTTGGTTATCCTACAGGACAGAGTGTGTTGGTTATCCTACAGGACAGAGTGTGTTGGTTATCCTACAGGACAGAGTGTGTTGGTTATCCTACAGGACAGAGTGTGTTGGTTATCCTACAGGACAGAGTGTGTTGGTTATCCTACAGGACAGAGTGTGTTGGTTATCCTACAGGACAGAGTGTGTTGGTTATCCTACAGGACAGAGTGTGTTGGTTATCCTACAGGACAGAGTGTGTTGGTTATCCTACAGGACAGAGTGTGTTGGTTATCCTACAGGACAGAGTGTGTTGGTTATCCTACAGGACAGAGTGTGTTGGTTATCCTACAGGACAGTGTGTTTTTCTTTTACTGTCGATGTCTCCACAGCCTCGCCTGTTATTCAGGACAGAGTGTGTTGGTTATCCTACAGGAAGACACGTGTGTTGTCTAGCCTCGCCTGTTATTCAGGACAGAGTGTGTTGGTTATCCTACAGGAAGCCACACGTCTTTTACTGTCAAGGTCTCCACAGCCTCGCCTGTTATTCAAAACAAACACGTAATTGTGTTGAGTTGATATGTAATGGATATCATCACCATTTCAGTCATGCCTCAAACACTAGCTGGAAACTACGAAGTTAAACATGTAGTATATTTTGCTATGCAGTAGCCTACGAATATTCCTCTCTTAATAGTCATGACCAGGGCCGAAAATAACCACGTTTATTTATACATTCAAATGTATTCAGAAAAAACAAAAAAACGGTCAAATCCGTCATGTTTATCCTCTGTTTATTATCTAGATTTCAGTTGAGTTTCTTTTCTCTCAGCCAACCAAAGGAAACTCTAGGGCTTTGGTTGGTATACTTAAGCATTCTTCCAGAGGCCTGCTGGTTTGTGTCTAATTTAAGGAGAGAGAGAGAGAGAGAGAGAGAGAGAGAGAGAGAGAGAGAGAGAGAGAGAGAGAGAGAGAGAGAGAGAGAGAGAGAGAGAGAGAGAGAGAGAGACGCAAACTTGCCATTGAACAAGCCTGGGGATTGAATTACTCTCCCACCTCTGCAGTGGCTGACCTCACCGGCGTGGGGTTGAGGAACGCTGGAGAGGAAACTCTGTGTGTGAAGCCATCCTCTGGGCCCTACTCTCTCTTTCTACCCCACACCCACAGGGCCTCTCTCTCTGTGAATGGCCATGGTGCTGTGGGGCCCCTCTCTCTCTCTCTCTCCACCCGAAACCCACAGGGCCTCTATCTCTCCACCCCACACCCACAGGGACTCTCTCTCCGTGAACAGCCATGGTGCTGTCGGCCACCCCCTCCCTCTCTCCCTCTCCCCCTCTCTCTCTCTCTCTCTCTCTCTCTCTCTCTCTCTCTCTCTCTCTCTCTCTCTCTCTCTCTCTCTCTCCCCCCCCTCTCTCTCTCTCTCTCTGCATACAGCCATTGTGTTTTGGACTTCTCTCGTTCAACTTGAGACGTCCCATCACACTCAGGGCTCCAGCACACAGCTCTCTTCCACCTCTCTAGCCCACAGACTCCCAGATATCACTGCCTCCATCACACTCTGTGTCCCCAGTGTAGCAGGCTACGCTGTTAGCAGATATATCTCAATGGCAGGATACCCTGTGAAATCAATAGGTCGTCCTGATTGTCATCGGCTCTGGGTGAGACCGTTTCCCGTTTCCCGCCCGTCACAATAAGCTGATTTGTGAAGTTTGTATATTTGTGATGTGGTGATTTTGTAAGGGGGTTTTGACAGATCCTCTTAGGCTTTGCGTATTACAGTGTTAGTGATTCAGTGATGCGACAATGGATGAAAGAGGCCCAACACAGACTAAAAGCAACAGGGAGAGGAGTGCATTAGCATATAGCTGTTTGTCTGTGTGTGTGTGTGTGTGTGTGTGTGTGTGTGTGTGTGTGTGTGTGTGTGTGTGTGTGTGTGTGTGTGTGTGTGTGTGTGTGTGTGTGTGTGTGTGTGTGTGTGTGTGTGTGTGTGTGTGTGTGTGTGTGTGTGTGTGTGTGTGTGTGTGTGTGTGTGTGTGTGTGTGTGTCTGTGTGTGTGTGCGTGCATGTGTCCGTGTGTGTGTGCGTGCCTGTGTCTGTGTGTGTATGTGCGTGCATGTGTCTGTGTGTGTGTGTGTGTATACACCCACCCCCCTATAATATGTCTCCAGCCCCCTATGGTGAGCTTCAACCCCCTATAATATTCCCCCTATAATATGTCTTCAGCCCCCTATAATATGTCTTCAGCCCCCTATAATATGTCTTCATCCCCCTATAATATGTCTTCAACCCCCTATAATATGTCTTCAGCCCCCTATAATATGTCTTCCCCTATAATATGTCTTCAGCCCCCTATAATATGTCTTCCCCTATAATATGTCTTCAGCCCCTATAATATGTCTTCAACCCCCTATAATATGTCTTCAACCCCCTATAATATGTCTTCAACCCCTATAATATGTCTTCAACCCCCTATAATATGTCTTCATCCCCCCCTATAATATGTCTTCAACCCCCTATAATATGTCTTCAGCCCCCTATAATATGTCTTCAACCCCCTATAATATGTCTTCAGCCCCCCTATAATATGTCTTCAGCCCCCTATAATATGTCTTCATCCCCCCCCTATAATATGTCTTCAGCCCCCCCTATAATATGTCTTCATCCCCCTATAATATGTCTTCAGCCCCCTATAATGTGTCTTCAACCCCCTATAATATGTCTTCAGCCCCCTATAATATGTCTTCAGCCCCCTATAATATGTCTTCAGCCCCCTATAATATGTCTTCAGCCCCCTATAATATGTCTTCAACCCCCTATAATATGTCTTCAGCCCCCTATAATATGTCTTCAGCCCCCTATAATATGTCTTCAGCCCCCTATAATATGTCTTCAGCCCCCTATAATATGTCTTCAGCCCCCTATAATATGTCTTCAGCCCCTATAATATGTCTTCAGCCCCCTATAATATGTCTTCAGCCCCCCTATAATATGTCTTCAGCCCCCTATAATATGTCTTCAGCCCCTATAATATGTCTTCAGCCCCCTATAATATGTCTTTCAGCCCCTATAATATGTCTTCAGCCCCCTATAATATGTCTTCAGCCCCCTATAATATGTCTTCAGCCCCCTATAATATGTCTTCAGCCCCCTATAATATGTCTTCAGCCCCCTATAATATGTCTTCAGCCCCCTATAATATGTCTTCAGCCCCCCTATAATATGTCTTCAGCCCCCCTATAATATGTCTTCAGCCCCTATAATATGTCTTCAATGTCTTCAGCCCCTATAATATGTCTTCAGCCCCTATAATATGTCTTCAGTCTTCCCCTATAATATGTCTTCAGCCCCCTATAATATGTCTTCAAGCCCCCTATAATATGTCTTCAGCCCCCTATAATATGTCTTCAGCCCCCTATAATATGTCTTCAGCCCCTATAATATGTCTTCACCCCCTATAATATGTCTTCAGCCCCCTATAATATGTCTTCAGCCCCTATAATATGTCTTCAGCTATAATGTGTCTTCAGCCCCCTATAATATGTCTTCAGCCCCCTATAATATCTTCTTCAGCCCCCTATAATATGTCTTCAGCCCCCTATAATGTGTCTTCAGCCCCCTATAATATGTCTTCACCCCCCTATAATATGTCTTCAGCCCCCTATAATATGTCTTCAGCCCCTATAATATGTCTTCATCCCCCTATAATATGTCTTCAACCCCCTATAATGTGTCTTCATCCCCCCCCTATAATATGTATTCAGCCCCCTATAATATGTCTTCAGCCCCCCTATAATATGTCTTCAGCCCCCTATAATATGTCTTCAGCCCCTATAATATGTCTTCAGCCCCCTATAATATGTCTTCAGCCCCCCTAATATAATATGTCTTCAGCCCCCTATAATATGTCTTCAGCCCCCTATAATATGTCTTCAGCCCCTATAATATGTCTTCAGCCCCCTATAATATGTCTTCAGCCCCCTATAATATGTCTTCAGCCCCTATAATATGTCTTCAGCCCCCTATAATATGTCTTCAGCCCCCTATAATATGTCTTCAGCCCCCTATAATATGTCTTCAGCCCCCCTATAATATGTCTTCAGCCCCTATAATATGTCTTCAGCCCCCTATAATATGTCTTCAGCCCCCTATAATATGTCTTCAGCCCCCTATAATATGTATTCAGCCCCCTATAATATGTCTTCAGCCCCCTATAATATGTCTTCAGCCCCCTATAATATGTCTTCAGCCCCTATAATATGTCTTCAACCCCCTATAATATGTCTTCAGCCCCCTATAATATGTATTCAGCCCCCTATAATATGTCTTCAGCCCCCCTATAATATGTCTTCAGCCCCCTATAATATGTCTTCAGTCTTCAACCCCCTATAATATGTCTTCAGCCCCCCCTATAATATGTCTTCAGCCCCCCTATAATATGTCTTCAGCCCCCTATAATATGTCTTCAGCCCCCTATAATATGTCTTCATCCCCCTATAATGTGTCTTCAGCCCCCTATAATATGTCTTCAGCCCCCTATAATGTGTCTTCAGCCCCCTATAATATGTCTTCAGCCCCCTATAATATGTCTTCAGCCCCCTATAATATGTCTTCAGCCCCCTATAATATGTCTTCAACCCCCCTATAATATGTCTTCAGCCCCCTATAATATGTCTTCAGCCCCTATAATATGTCTTCAGCCCCCTATAATATGTATTCAGCCCCCTATAATATGTCTTCAGTCTTTCAGCCCCCCTATAATATGTCTTCAGCCCCCTATAATATGTCTTCAGCCCCCTATAATATGTCTTCAGCCCCCTATAATATGTCTTCAGCCCCCTATAATATGTCTTCAGCCCCCTATAATATGTCTTCAGCCCCCTATAATATGTCTTCAGCCCCTATAATATGTCTTCAGCCCCCCTATAATATGTCTTCAGCCCCCTATAATATGTCTTCAGCCCCTATAATGTGTCTTCAGCCCCCTATAATATGTCTTCAGCCCCCTATAATATGTCTTCAGCCCCCCTATAATATGTCTTCAGCCCCCTATAATATGTCTTTGTCTTCAGCCCCTATAATATGTCTTCAGCCCCCCTATAATATGTCTTCAGCCCCCTATAATATGTCTTCAGCCCCT
>NW_026283945.1:0-17765 GCF_023373465.1 Oncorhynchus keta
GGACCTGTCTGTCTGTCCTCCAGGTAACAGGTTCTCTCTCGTATCTCTCTCCCTATAGGACGTGTCTGTCTGTCCTCCAGATAACAGGTTCTCTCTCCCTATAGGACCTGTCTGTCTGTCTGTCCTCCAGATAACAGGTTCTCTCTCCCTATAGGACGTGTCTGTCTGTCCTCCAGATAACAGGTTCTCTCTCCCTATAGGACGTGTGTCTGTCTGTCCTCCAGATAACAGGTTCTCTCTCCCTATAGGACGTCTGTCTGTCTGTCCTCCAGATAACAGGTTCTCTCTCCCTATAGGACGTGTGTCTGTCTGTCCTCCAGATAACAGGTTCTCTCTCCCTATAGGACCTGTCTGTCTGTCTGTCTGTCTGTCTGTCTGTCTGTCTGTCTGTCTGTCTGTCTGTCCTCCAGATAACAGGTTCTCTCTCCCTATAGGACGTGTGTCTGTCCTCCAGGTAACAGGTTCTCTCTCCCTATAGGACGTGTGTCTGTCCTCCAGGTAACAGGTTCTCTCTCCCTATAGGACCTGTCTGTCTGTCTGTCCTCCAGGTAACAGGTTCTCTCTCCCTATAGGACGTGTGTCTGTCTGCTATGAGGGACCGTGAGGAGATCTTTCTCCAATGCTCCGAGTCCTTCGACAGTGAGGACATGTGAATCACAGGAGGCTGCTGACGGGAGGACGGCTCGTAGAAATGTCCGGAAACGAAGCAAACGAAATGACATCAAACACCCGGAAACCATGGAAACCATGTGTGATGTATTTAATGCCGTTCCACCGATTCCGCTCCAGTCATTACCCACATGCCTGTTCACCAACTTCCTGTTTCTGGGACCAATCAGAACAGTTAGAATGTTTTTGATATATTTAATACCGTTCTCCCCAATTAACCTGTTCACCAACTTCCTGTTTCTGGGACCAATCAGAATGTGTTTGATATATTTAATACCGTTCTCCCCAATTAACCTGTTCACCAACTTCCTGTTTCTGGGACCAATCAGAACAGTTAGAATGTTTTTGATATATTTAATACCGTTCTCCCCAATTAACCTGTTCACCAACTTCCTGTTTCTGGGACCAATCAGAATGTGTTTGATATATTTAATACCGTTCCACTGATTCAGCTCCAGTCATTACCCACAAGCCTGTTCACCTCAATTAACCTGTTCACCAACTTCCTGTCATGTGAACAGCTATTAGTTGAACCAGTGTTTGTTCCTGGTGACATGAAAGACACATTGTGTTGCTTTGTAAATGGACTTGATAAATGATCACGTTTTGGGATTAGTTTTTATTATAAATGTTCAGCTTTTCCACCCGTTTAGTGTTACAGACATGTTTTATAATCTGACATTCGTGTTTTTATAATGATGTTTTATAATCTGGTTCAAATCATTCATCAGTTTGTATTTGATGATCATTGTTCAGCCTTTTTAAATCCCATTAAGAATCAGCATTTTTGTCCAGCCAGTCTTTCTCTGTGTGTTAAACCTCAGCCTCAGAGAGGGTCTCACAGTGTCCAGCCAGTCTTTCTCTGTGTATTAAACCTCAGCCTCAGAGAGGGATGGTGGCCTCACAGTGTCCAGCCAGTCTTTCTCTGTGTGTTAAACCTCAGCCTCAGAGAGGGATGGTGGGTGTCCAGCGTCCCTTTCTCTGTGTGTTAAACCTCAGCCTCAGAGAGGGATGGTGGCCTCACAGTGTCCAGCCAGTCTTTCTCTGTGTATTAAACCTCAGCCTCAGAGAGGGATGGTGGTCTCACAGTGTCCAGCCAGTCTTTCTCTGTGTATTAAACCTCAGCCTCAGAGAGGGATGGTGGCCTCACAGTGTCCAGCCAGTCTTTCTCTGTGTATTAAACCTCAGCCTCAGAGAGGGATGGTGGCCTCACAGTGTCCAGCCAGTCTTTCTCTGTGTATTAAACCTCAGCCTCAGAGAGGGATGGTGGCCTCACAGTGTCCAGCCAGTCTTTCTCTGTGTATTAAACCTCAGCCTCAGAGAGGGTCTCACAGTGTCCAGCCAGTCTTTCTCTGTGTATTAAACCTCAGCCTCAGAGAGGGATGGTGGCCTCACAGTGTCCAGCCAGTCTTTCTCTGTGTATTAAACCTCAGCCTCAGAGAGGGATGGTGGCCTCACAGTGTCCAGCCAGTCTTTCTCTGTGTATTAAACCTCAGCCTCAGAGAGGGATGGTGGCCTCACAGTGTCCAGCCAGTCTTTCTCTGTGTGTTAAACCTCAGCCTCAGAGAGGGATGGTGGCCTCACAGTGTCCAGCCAGTCTTTCTCTGTGTATTACACCTCAGCCTCAGAGAGGGATGGTGGCCTCACAGTGTCCAGCCAGTCTTTCTCTGTGTGTTAAACCTCAGCCTCAGAGAGGGATGGTGGCCTCACAGTGTCCAGCCAGTCTTTCTCTGTGTGTTAAACCTCAGCCTCAGAGAGGGATGGTGGCCTCACATTGTCCAGCCAGTCTTTCTCTGTGTATTAAACATCAGCCTCAGAGAGGGATGGTGGCCTCACAGTGTCCAGCCAGCCTTTCTCTGTGTATTAAACCTCAGCCTCAGAGAGGGATGGTGGCCTCACAGTGTCCAGCCAGTCTTTCTCTGTGTGTTAAACCTCAGCCTCAGAGAGGGATGGTGGCCTCAGTGTCCAGCCAGTCTTTCTCTGTGTGTTAAACCTCAGCCTCAGAGAGGGTCTCACAGTGTCCAGCCAGTCTTTCTCTGTGTATTAAACCTCAGCCTCAGAGAGGGATGGTGGCCTCACAGTGTCCAGCAGCGGTCACCAAACTAAGGGTCGCGACCCCGTGTTGGGGACGGGACGCCTGATGTGAAAACGAGGTTGCGGAAGAATTTTCCCCAAAAAATCCTGAAAATAAAATGTAAAAAAAATAAAAGACATTTTATTTAACACATGGCCTTTGTATCCTTGTAATGTGGTTAACCTTAAACATGGAAATTAAAAGGTTTAAAACCTTAAAAAGATCCAATTCAACCAGAGTGGCCCTTAAATCGTGGGGGAAAAGGCTGCTCCGAATGAATCTAGTGTGGCCTTTCGAGCTGCTATAAAATACCCATAAAACCTAGCGGTCAAACAGGGAAATGGTTCCAATCGTTTTTCCACCATTCATTCTGATGGAACCCCTGGTCTACAGGGATCTGAGCCTCCCGGTCACTGGTCGCATTCTAGAGATACAGACCACGTGTGTCTGGATGAGTCTGTCTGTCTGGCTGTCTCCAGCCCCAGGCTGGTTCTCTCTCTTCTGCCTTATAGTGAGCAGACCAGTCTCCAGCCCCAGGCTGGTTCTCTCTCTTCTGCCTTATAGTGAGCAGACCAGTCTCCAGCCCCAGGCTGGTTCTCTCTCTTCTGCCTTATAGTGAGCAGACCAGTCTCCAGCCCCAGGCTGGTTCTCTCTCTTCTGCCTTATAGTGAGCAGACCAGTCTCCAGCCCCAGGCTGGTTCTCTCTCTTCTGCCTTATAGTGAGCAGACCAGTCTCCAGCCCCAGGCTGGTTCTCTCTCTCTTCTGCCTTATAGTGAGCAGACCAGTCTCCAGCCCCAGGCTGGTTCTCTCTCTTCTGCCTTATAGTGAGCAGACCAGTCTCCAGCCCCAGGCTGGTTCTCTCTCTTCTGCCTTATAGTGAGCAGACCAGTCTCCAGCCCCAGGCTGGTTCTCTCTCTTCTGCCTTATAGTGAGCAGACCAGTCTCCAGCCCCAGGCTGGTTCTCTCTCTCTTCTGCCTTATAGTGAGCAGACCAGTCTCCAGCCCCAGGCTGGTTCTCTCTCTTCTGCCTTATAGTGAGCAGACCAGTCTCCAGCCCCAGGCTGGTTCTCTCTCTCCTGCCTTACAGTGAGGAGACCAGTCTCCAGCCCCAGGCTGGTTCTCTCTCTTCTGCCTTATAGTGAGCAGACCAGCCTCCAGCCCCAGGCTGGTTCTCTCTCTCTTCTGCCTTACAGTGAGCAGACCAGTCTCCAGCCCCAGGCTGGTTCTCTCTCTTCTGCCTTACAGTGAGCAGACCAGTCTCCAGCCCCAGGCTGGTTCTCTCTCTTCTGCCTTGTAGTGAGCAGACCAGTCTCCAGCCCCAGGCTGGTTCTCTCTCTTCTGCCTTATAGTGAGCAGACCAGTCTCCAGCCCCAGGCTGGTTCTCTCTCTTCTGCCTTATAGTGAGCAGACCAGTCTCCAGCCCCAGGCTGGTTCTCTCTCTTTTGCCTTATAGTGAGCAGACCAGTCTCCAGCCCCAGGCTGGTTCTCTCTCTTCTGCCTTATAGTGAGCAGACCAGTCTCCAGCCCCAGGCTGGTTCTCTCTCTTCTGCCTTATAGTGAGCAGACCAGTCTCCAGCCCCAGGCTGGTTCTCTCTCTTCTGCCTTGTAGTGAGCAGACCAGTCTCCAGCCCCAGGCTGGTTCTCTCTCTTCTGCCTTATAGTGAGGGTTTAACATTACCAGGGCTAGACTGAGGGTTTAACATTACCAGGGCTGGACTGAGGGTTTAACATTACCAGGGCTAGACTGAGGGTTTAACATAACCAGGGCTAGACTGAGGGTTTAACATAACCAGGGCTAGACTGAGGGTTTAACATAACCAGGGCTAGACTGAGGGTTTAACATTACCAGGGCTGGACTGAGGGTTTAACATTACCAGGGCTGGACTGAGGGTTTAACATTACCAGGGCTAGACTGAGGGTTTAACATTACCAGGGCTAGACTGAGGGTTTAACATAACCAGGGCTAGACTGAGGGTTTAACATTACCAGGGCTAGACTGAGGGTTTAACATTACCAGGGCTAGACTGAGGGTTTAACATTACCATGGCTGGACTGAGGGTTTAACATTACCAGGGCTAAACCGGGGTTTAACATTACCAGGGCTAGACTGAGGGTTTAACATTACCAGGGCTAGACTGAGGGTTTAACATTACCAGGGCTAGACTGAGGGTTTAACATTACCAGGGCTAGACTGAGGGTTTAACATTACCAGGGCTGGACTGAGGGTTTAACATTACCAGGGCTAGACTGAGGGTTTAACATTACCAGGGCTAGACTGAGGGTTTAACATTACCAGGGCTAGACTGAGGGTTTAACATTACCATGGCTGGACTGAGGGTTTAACATTACCAGGGCTAGACTGAGGGTTTAACATTACCAGGGCTAGACTGGGGTTTAACATTACCAGGGCTAGACTGAGGGTTTAAAATTACCAGGGCTAGACTGAGGGTTTAACATTACCAGGGCTAGACTGAGGGTTTAACATTACCAGGGCTGGACTGAGGGTTTAACATTACCAGGGCTAGACTGGGGGTTTAACATTACCAGGGCTAGACTGAGGGTTTAACATTACCAGGGCTAGACTGAGGGTTTAACATTACCAGGGTTAGACTGAGGGTTTAACATTACCAGGGCTGGACTGAGGGTTTAACATTACCAGGTCTAGACTGAGGGTTTAACATTACCAGGGCTAGACTGAGGGTTTAACATAACCAGGGCTAGACTGAGGTTTAACATAACCAGGGCTAGACTGAGGGTTTAACATAACCAGGGCTAGACTGGGGGTTTAACATTACCAGGGCTGGACTGAGGGTTTAACATTACCAGGTCTAGACTGAGGGTTTAACATTACCAGGGCTAGACTGAGGGTTTAACATTACCAGGGCTAGACTGAGGGTTTAACATTACCATGGCTGGACTGAGGGTTTAACATTACCAGGGCTAGACTGAGGGTTTAACATTACCAGGGCTAGACTGGGGGTTTAACATTACCAGGGCTAAACTGGGGTTTAACATTACCAGGGCTAGACTGAGGGTTTACCATTACCAGGGCTAGACTGAGGGTTTAACATTACCAGGGCTAGACTGAGGGTTTAACATTACCAGGGCTAGACTGAGGGTTTAACATTACCAGGGCTAGACTGAGGGTTTAACATTACCAGGGCTAGACTGAGGGTTTAACATTACCAGGGCTGGACTGAGGGTTTAACATTACCAGGGCTAGACTGAGGGTTTAACATTACCAGGGCTAGACTGAGGGTTTAACATTACCAGGGCTAGACTGAGGGTTTAACATTACCAGGGCTAGACTGAGGGTTTAACATTACCAGGGCTAGACTGAGGGTTTAACATTACCAGGGCTAGACTGAGGGTTTAACATTACCAGGGCTGGACTGAGGGTTTAACATTACCAGGGCTAGACTGAGGGTTTAACATTACCAGGGCTAGACTGGGGGTTTAACATTACCAGGGCTAGACTGAGGGTTTAACATTACCAGGGCTAGACTGAGGGTTTAACATTACCAGGGCTAGACTGAGGGTTTAACATTACCAGGGCTAGACTGAGGGTTTAACATTACCAGGGCTAGACTGAGGGTTTAACATTACCAGGGCTAGACTGAGGGTTTAACATTACCAGGGCTAGACTGAGGGTTTAACATTACCAGGGCTGGACTGAGGGTTTAACATTACCAGGGCTGGACTGAGGGTTTAACATTACCAGGGCTGGACTGAGGGTTTAACATTACCAGGGCTGGACTGAGGGTTTAACATTACCAGGGCTAGACTGAGGGTTTAACATTACCAGGGCTGGACTGAGGGTTTAACATTACCAGGGCTAGACTGAGGGTTTAACATTACCAGGGCTAGACTGAGGGTTTAACATTACCAGGGCTGGACTGAGGGTTTAACATTACCAGGGCTAGACTGAGGGTTTAACATTACCAGGGCTAGACTGAGGGTTTAACATTACCAGGGCTAGACTGAGGGTTTAACATTACCATGGCTGGACTGAGGGTTTAACATTACCAGGGCTAGACTGAGGGTTTAACATTACCAGGGCTAGACTGGGGTTTAACATTACCAGGGCTAGACTGGGGTTTAACATTACCAGGGCTAGACTGAGTGTTTAACATTACCAGGGCTAGACTGAGGGTTTAACATTACCAGGGCTGGACTGAGGGTTTAACATTACCAGGGCTGGACTGAGGGTTTAACATTACCAGGGCTAGACTGAGGGTTTAACATTACCAGGGCTAGACTGAGGGTTTAACATTACCAGGGCTAGACTGAGGGTTTAACATAACCAGGGCTAGACTGAGGGTTTAACATTACCAGGGCTAGACTGAGGGTTTAACATAACCAGGGCTAGACTGAGGGTTTAACATAACCAGGGCTAGACTGGGGTTTAACATTACCAGGGCTGGACTGAGGGTTTAACATTACCAGGGCTGGACTGAGGGTTTAACATTACCAGGGCTAGACTGAGGGTTTAACATTACCAGGGCTAGACTGAGGGTTTAACATTACCATGGCTGGACTGAGGGTTTAACATTACCAGGGCTAGACTGAGGGTTTAACATTACCAGGGCTAGACTGGGGTTTAACATTACCAGGGCTAAACTGGGGGTTTAACATTACCAGGGCTAGACTGAGGGTTTAACATTACCAGGGCTAGACTGAGGGTTTAACATTACCAGGGCTAGACTGAGGGTTTAACATTACCAGGGCTAGACTGAGGGTTTAACATTACCAGGGCTAGACTGAGGGTTTAACATTACCAGGGCTAGACTGAGGGTTTAACATTACCAGGGCTAGACTGAGGGTTTAACATTACCAGGGCTAGACTGAGGGTTTAACATTACCAGGGCTAGACTGAGGGTTTAACATTACCAGGGCTAGACTGAGGGTTTAACATTACCAGGTCTAGACTGAGGGTTTAACATTACCAGGTCTAGACTGAGGGTTTAACATTACCAGGGCTAGACTGCGGGTTTAACATTACCAGGGCTAGACTGGGGTTTAACATTACCAGGGCTAGACTGGGGGTTTAACATTACCAGGGCTAGACTGAGGGTTTAACATTACCAGGGCTGGACTGAGGGTTTAACATTACCAGGGCTGGACTGAGGGTTTAACATTACCAGGGCTAGACTGAGGGTTTAACATTACCAGGGCTAGACTGAGGGTTTAACATTACCAGGGCTGGACTGAGGGTTTAACATTACCAGGGCTGGACTGAGGGTTTAACATTACCAGGGCTAGACTGAGGGTTTAACATTACCAGGGCTAGACTGAGGGTTTAACATTACCAGGGCTGGACTGAGGGTTTAACATTACCAGGGCTGGACTGAGGGTTTAACATTACCAGGGCTAGACTGAGGGTTTAACATTACCAGGGCTAGACTGAGGGTTTAACATAACCAGGGCTAGACTGAGGGTTTAACATTACCAGGGCTAGACTGAGGGTTTAACATTACCAGGGCTAGACTGAGGGTTTAACATTACCAGGGCTAGACTGAGGGTTTAACATTACCAGGGCTAGACTGAGGGTTTAACATTACCAGGGCTAGACTGAGGGTTTAACATTACCAGGGCTGGGCTGAGGGTTTAACATTACCAGGGCTAGGCTGAGGGTTTAACATTACCAGGGCTAGACTGAGGGTTTAACATTACCAGGGCTAGACTGAGGGTTTAACATTACCAGGGCTAGACTGAGGGTTTAACATTACCAGGGCTAGACTGAGGGTTTAACATTACCAGGGCTAGACTGAGGGTTTAACATAACCAGGGCTAGACTGAGGGTTTAACATTACCAGGGCTAGACTGAGGGTTTAACATAACCAGGGCTAGACTGAGGGTTTAACATAACCAGGGCTAGACTGGGGGTTTAACATTACCAGGGCTGGACTGAGGGTTTAACATTACCAGGGCTGGACTGAGGGTTTAACATTACCAGGGCTAGACTGAGGGTTTAACATTACCAGGGCTAGACTGAGGGTTTAACATTACCATGGCTGGACTGAGGGTTTAACATTACCAGGGCTAGACTGAGGGTTTAACATTACCAGGGCTAGACTGGGGGTTTAACATTACCAGGGCTAAACTGGGGTTTAACATTACCAGGGCTAGACTGAGGGTTTAACATTACCAGGGCTAGACTGAGGGTTTAACATTACCAGGGCTAGACTGAGGGTTTAACATTACCAGGGCTAGACTGAGGGTTTAACATTACCAGGGCTAGACTGAGGGTTTAACATTACCAGGGCTAGACTGAGGGTTTAACATTACCAGGGCTAGACTGAGGGTTTAACATTACCAGGGCTAGACTGAGGGTTTAACATTACCAGGTCTAGACTGAGGGTTTAACATTACCAGGTCTAGACTGAGGGTTTAACATTACCAGGGCTAGACTGCGGGTTTAACATTACCAGGGCTAGACTGGGGGTTTAACATTACCAGGGCTAGACTGGGGTTTAACATTACCAGGGCTAGACTGAGGGTTTAACATTACCAGGGCTAGACTGAGGGTTTAACATTACCAGGGCTGGACTGAGGGTTTAACATTACCAGGGCTAGACTGAGGGTTTAACATTACCAGGGCTAGACTGAGGGTTTAACATTACCAGGGCTGGACTGAGGGTTTAACATTACCAGGGCTAGACTGAGGGTTTAACATTACCAGGGCTAGACTGAGGGTTTAACATTACCAGGGCTAGACTGAGGGTTTAACATTACCAGGGCTGGACTGAGGGTTTAACATTACCAGGGCTAGACTGAGGTTTAACATTACCAGGGCTAGACTGAGGGTTTAACATTACCAGGGCTAGACTGAGGGTTTAACATAACCAGGGCTAGACTGAGGGTTTAACATTACCAGGGCTAGACTGAGGGTTTAACATTACCAGGGCTAGACTGAGGGTTTAACATTACCAGGGCTAGACTGAGGGTTTAACATTACCAGGGCTAGACTGAGGGTTTAACATTACCAGGGCTAGACTGAGGGTTTAACATTACCAGGGCTGGGCTGAGGGTTTAACATTACCAGGGCTAGGCTGAGGGTTTAACATTACCAGGGCTAGACTGAGGGTTTAACATTACCAGGGCTAGACTGAGGGTTTAACATTACCAGGGCTAGACTGAGGGTTTAACATAACCAGGGCTAGACTGAGGGTTTAACATTACCAGGGCTAGACTGAGGGTTTAACATAACCAGGGCTAGACTGAGGGTTTAACATAACCAGGGCTAGACTGGGGGTTTAACATTACCAGGGCTGGACTGAGGGTTTAACATTACCAGGGCTAGACTGAGGGTTTAACATTACCAGGGCTAGACTGAGGGTTTAACATTACCAGGGCTAGACTGAGGGTTTAACATTACCAGGGCTAGACTGAGGGTTTAACATTACCAGGGCTAGACTGAGGGTTTAACATTACCACTTGAGACCTTTTTCATTTATGCAGAACTTTCTGGGAAACATGCGTGACATTTTCCAGATTGTCAACTTCTGTCTGCAATTGAATTAATAAAAGTTTTTGAATGATTTAATTAAAGATATTATCATAATGCTAATTTCACCAATGAGGCAATGATTGACAAGGGTGGAAGGAACGAACCCAAACAACTGCACAGAGCCCTGACCTCTAACCCCACCGAACACCTTTGGGATCAATTAGTACGCTGACTACGAGCCAGGCCTAATCGCCCAACATCAGTGCCCGATCTCACTAATGCTCTTGTGGCTGAATAGAAGCAAGTCCCTGCAGTAATGTTCCAACATCTAGTGGAAAACCTTCCCAGAAGAGTGGAGGCTGTTATAGCAGCAATGTTCCAACATCTAGTGGAAAGCCTTCCCAGAAGAGTGGAGGCTGTTATAGCAGCAATGTTCCAACATCTAGTGGAAAGCCTTCCCAGAAGAGTGGAGGCTGTTATAGCAGCAATGTTCCAACATCTAGTGGAAAGCCTTCCCAGAAGAGTGGAGGCTGTTATAGCAGCAATGTTCCTACATCTAGTGGAAAGCCTTCCCAGAGGAGTGGAGGCTGTTATAGCAGCAATGTTCCTACATCTAGTGGAAAGCCTTCCCAGAGGAGTGGAGGCTATTATAGCAGCAATGTTCCAACATCTAGTGGAAAGCCTTCCCAGAAGAGTGGAGGCTGTTATAGCAGCAATGTTCCTACATCTAGTGGAAAGCCTTCCCATAGGAGTGGAGGCTGTTATAGCAGCAATGTTCCAACATCTAGTGGAAAGCCTTCCCATAAGAGTAGAGGCTGTTATAGCAGCAATGTTCCAACATCTAGTGGAAAGCCTTCCCAGAAGAGTGGAGGCTGTTATAGCAGCAATGTTACAACATCTAGTGGAAAGCCTTCCCAGAAGAGTGGAGGCTGTTATAGCAGCAATGTTCCAACATCTAGTGGAAAGCCTTCCCATAAGAGTGGAGGCTGTTATAGCAGCAATGTTCCAACATCTAGTGGGAAGCCTTCCCAGAAGAGTGGAGGCTGTTATAGCAGCAATGTTCCAACATCTAGTGGAAAGCCTTCCCATAAGAGTGGAGGCTGTTATAGCAGCAATGTTCCAACATCTAGTGGGAAGCCTTCCCAGAAGAGTGGAGGCTGTTATAGCAGCAATGTTCCAACATCTAGTGGAAAGCCTTCCCAGAAGAGTGGAGGCTGTTATAGCAGCAATGTTCCAACATCTAGTGGAAAGCCTTCCCATAAGAGTGGAGGCTGTTATAGCAGCAATGTTCCAACATCTAGTGGGAAGCCTTCCCAGAAGAGTGGAGGCAGTTATAGCAGCAATGTTCCAACATCTAGTGGAAAGCCTTCCCAGAAGAGTGGAGGCTGTTATAGCAGCAATGTTCCAACATCTAGTGGAAAGCCTTCCCAGAAGAGTGGAGGCTGTTATAGCAGCAATGTTCCAACATCTAGTGGAAAGCCTTCCCAGAAGAGTGGAGGCTGTTATAGCAGCAATGTTCCAACATCTAGTGGAAAGTCTTCCCAGAAGAGTGGAGGCTGTTATAGCGGCAATGTTCCAACATCTAGTGGAAAGCCTTCCCAGAAGAGTGGAGGCTGTTATAGCGGCAATGTTCCTACATCTAGTGGAAAGCCTTCCCAGAGGAGTGGAGGCTGTTATAGCAGCAATGTTCCAACATCTAGTGGAAAGCCTTCCCATAAGAGTGGAGGCTGTTATAGCAGCAATATTCCAACATCTAGTGGAAAGCCTTCCCATAAGAGTGGAGGCTGTTATAGCAGCAATGTTCCAACATCTAGTGGAAAGCCTTCCCAGAAGAGTGGAGGCTGTTATAGCAGCAATGTTCCAACATCTAGTGGAAAGCCTTCCCAGAAGAGTGGAGACTGTTATAGCAGCAATGTTCCAACATCTAGTGGAAAGCCTTCCCAGAAGAGTGGAGACTGTTATAGCAGCAATGTTCCAACATCTAGTGGAAAGCCTTCCCAGCAGAGTGGATGGCTCCTACATTAGTGGAAAGCCTTCCCAGCAATGTTCCAACATCTAGTGGAAAGCCTTCCCAGAAGAGTGGAGGCTGTTATAGCGGCAATGTTCCTACATCTAGTGGAAAGCTTTCCCAGAATAGTGGAGGCTGTTATAGCAGCAATGTTCCAACATCTAGTGGAAAGCCTTCCCAGAGGAGTGGAGGCTGTTATAGCAGCAATGTTCCAACATCTAGTGGAAAGCCTTCCCAGAAGAGTGGAGGCTGTTATAGCAGCAATGTTCCAACATCTAGTGGAAAGTGTCCTCATACTGTTGATGTTGGTGATGTTGTGTCTTTCTACACCAGGGATGGGCCACTTTGATTGGATGGGGGCCACAAAAAAATCTGAACGGCCGCTGTTGTGACAGACTGTCTGGCAGTCTGTCTGGCAGCTCCCCACCTAGTTACACATCTATAGTTCTGACTGGCTTCCCAAGGGGCGGAGCTCCATCTGTCCTGAGGTTCTGAATGTCCGTCCATCCCTCCAGCCTCCACAGCTTCCCTCTTCAACAGCTTCCGACAGCTTCCCTCTTCAGCTCGTTTCCCACCTGACGACTGTCAACACACACTGATACGTAAACGAATGGAATTAACTGACAACAGAAAAAAGGATCAACCATGAGCTGATTGGTTTATGCTCCACTTCCTGCTTGGTGAGAGGGGTGGAGTCAGAAGCAAGGATACTAAACAGAGTGGTATCATGAAGACAAGATGTGTGTGTGTGTGTGTGTGTGTGTGTGTGTGTGTGTGTGTGTGTGTGTGTGTGTGTGTGTGTGTGTGTGTGTGTGTGTGTGTGTGTGTGTGTGTGTGTGTGTGTGTGTGTGTGTGTGTGTGTGTGTGTGTGTGTGTGTGCGTGCGTGCGTGTTTTAAAACCAAATATAATATACATTTGTTCAACAAACTGCCACACAGATTGTCCAGTCATAGTGGGTAAAACGGTCGTTCTGGATCCGTCAGAAACTCACTTCCTGTGTAGATACATCCTGAATACAGACGGGCTGGATGTCCTTGTACTGTCATCTGACCCGGGAGGCTGGTTCTGATCCATATCAACCCTGTCATCTGACCCGGGAGGCTGGTTCTGATCCATATCAACCCTGTCATCTGACCCGGGAGGCTGGTTCTGATCCATATCAACCCTGTCATCTGACCCGGGAGGCTGGTTCTGATCCATATCAACCCTGTCATCTGACCCGGGAGGCTGGTTCTGATCCATATCAACCCTGTCATCTGACCCGGGAGGCTGGTTCTGATCCATATCAACCCTGTCATCTGACCCGGGAGGCTGGTTCTGATCCATATCAGACTGGAACTAAACCTAGCAGACGGTGGAAGCTCACTATGGCACACTATTCCCTATGTAGTGCACTAATAGGGCTCTGGTCTATAGTAGTGTACTATATAGGGATTAGGGCTCTGGTCTATAGTAGTGTACTATATAGGGAATAGGGCTCTGGTCTAAAGTAGTGTACTATATAGGGAATAGGGCTCTGGTCTAAAGTAGTGCACTATATAGGGAATAGGGCCCTGGTCTATAGTAGTGTACAATATAGGGAATAGGGCTCTGGTCTAAAGTAGTGTATTATATAGGGAATAGGGCTCTGGTCTAAAGTAGTGTACTATATAGGGAATAGGGTTCTGGTCTAAAGTATTGTATTATATAGGGAATAGGGCTCTGGTCTAAAGTAGTGTACAATATAGGGAATAGGGCTCTGGTCTAAAGTAGTGTACTATATAGGGAATAGGGCTCTGGTCTAAAGTAGTGTACAATATAGGAATAGGGCTCTGGTCTAAAGTAGTGTACTATATAGGGAATAGGGCTCTGGTCTAAAGTAGTGCACTATATAGGGAATAGGGCTCTGGTCTATAGTAGTGCACTATATAGGGAATAGGGCTCTGGTCTAAAGTAGTGTACTATATAGGGAATAGGGCTCTGGTCTATAGTAGTGTATTATATAGGGAATAGGGCCCTGGTCTATAGTAGTGTACTATATAGGGAATAGGGCTCTGGTCTAAAGTAGTGCACTATATAAGGAATAGGGCTCTGGTCTATAGTAGTGTATTATATAGGGAATAGGGCTCTGGTCTAAAGTAGTGTACTATATAGGGAATAGGGCTCTGGTCTATAGTAGTGTATTATATAGGGAATAGGGCCCTGGTCTATAGTAGTGTACTATATAGGGAATAGGGCTCTGGTCTAAAGTAGTGCACTATATAAGGAATAGGGCTCTGGTCTATAGTAGTGTATTATATAGGGAATAGGGCTCTGGTCTAAAGTAGTGTACTATATAGGGAATAGGGCTCTGGTCTATAGTAGTGTATTATATAGGGAATAGGGCTCTGGTCTATAATAGTGTACTATATAGGGAATAAGGCTCTGGTCTAAAGTAGTGCACTATGTAGGGAATAGGGCTCTGGTCTAAAGTAGTGTACTATATAGGGAATAGGGCTCTGGTCTATAGTAGTGTATTATATAGGGAATAGGGCTCTGGTCTAAAGTAGTGTACTATATAGGGAATAGGGTCCTGGTCTAAAGTAGTGCACTATATAGGGAATAGGGCTCTGGTCTAAAGTAGTGCACTATATAGGAATAGGGCTCTGGTCTAAAGTAGTGTACTATATAGGGAATAGGGCTCTGGTCTATAGTAGTGTATTATATAGGGAATAGGGCTCTGGTCTAAAGTAGTGTACTATATAGGGAATAGGGCTCTGGTCTATAGTAGTGTACTATATAGGGAATAGGGCTCTGGTCTATAGTAGTGTACTATATAGGGAATAGGGCTCTGGTCTATAGTAGTGCCCTATATAGGGAATAGGGCTCTGGTCTAAAGTAGTGTACTATATAGGGAATAGGCCTCTGGTCTAAAGTAGTGTACTATATAGGGAATAGGGCTCTGGTCTAAAGTAGTGTATTATATAGGGAATTGGGCTCTGGTCTAAAGTAGTGTACTATATAGGGAATAGGGCTCTGGTCTATAGTAGTGTACTATATAGGGAATAGGGCTCTGGTCTAAAGTAGTGTACTATATAGGGAATAGGGCTCTGGTCTAAAGTAGTGTACTATATAGGGAATAGGGCTCTGGTCTATAGTAGTGTATTATATAGGCAATAGGGCTCTGGTCTATAGTAGTGTACTATATAGGGAATAGGGCTCTGGTCTATAGTAGTGTATTATATAGGGAATAGGGCTCTGGTCTATAGTAGTGTATTATATAGGGAATAGGGCTCTGGTCTAAAGTAGTACCATATAGGAATAGGGCTCTGGTCTATAGTAGTGCACTATATAGGGAATAGGGCCCTGGTCTATAGTAGTGTACAATATAGGGAATAGGGCTCTGGTCTAAAGTAGTGCACTATATAGGGAATAGGGCTCTGGTCTATAGTAGTGTACAATATAGGGAATAGGGCTCTGGTCTAAAGTAGTGCACTATATAGGGAATAGGGCTCTGGTCTAAAGTAGTGCACTATATAGGGAATAGGCTCTGGTCTAAAGTAGTGTACTATATAGGGAATAGGGCTCTGGTCTAAAGTAGTGCACTATATAGGGAATAGGGCTCTGGTCTATAGTAGTGCACTATATAGGAATAGGGCTCTGGTCTAAAGTAGTGTACTATATAGGAATAGGGCCCTGGTCTAAAGTAGTGTACTATATAGGGAATAGGGCTCTGGTCTATAGTAGTGTACTATATAGGGAATAGGGCTCTGGTCTATAGTAGTGCACTATATAGGGAATAGGGCCCTGGTCTATAGTAGTGTACAATATAGGGAATAGGGCTCTGGTCTAAAGTAGTGCACTATATAGGAATAGGGCTCTGGTCTAAAGTAGTGCACTATATAGGGAATAGGGCTCTGGTCTAAAGTAGTGTACTATATAGGGAATAGGGCTCTGGTCTAAAGTAGTGCACTATATAGGGAATAGGGCTCTGGTCTATAGTAGTGCACTATATAGGGAATAGGGCTCTGGTCTAAAGTAGTGTACTATATAGGAATAGGGCCCTGGTCTAAAGTAGTACTATATAGGGAATAGGGCTCTGGTCTATAGTAGTGTACTATATAGGAATAGGGCTCTGGTCTATAGTAGTGCACTATATAGGGAATAGGGCCCTGGTCTATAGTAGTGTACAATATAGGGAATAGGGCTCTGGTCTAAAGTAGTGCACTATATAGGGAATAGGGCTCTGGTCTAAAGTAGTGCACTATATAGGGAATAGGGCTCTGGTCTAAAGTAGTACTATATAGGGAATAGGGCCCTGGTCTATAGTAGTGTACAATATAGGGAATAGGGCTCTGGTCTAAAGTAGTGCACTATATAGGGAATAGGGCTCTGGTCTAAAGTAGTGCACTATATAGGGAATAGGGCTCTGGTCTAAAGTAGTGCACTATATAGGGAATAGGGCCCAGGTCTAAAGTAGTGCACTATATAGGGAATAGGGCTCTGGTCTAAAGTAGTGTACTATATAGGGAATAGGGCTCTGGTCTATAGTAGTGTACTATATAGGGAATAGGGTTCTATCTAAAGTAGTGCACTATATAGGGAATAGGGCTCTGGTCTATAGTAGTGCACTATATAGGGAATAGGGCTCTGGTCTATAGTAGTGCACTATATAGGGAATAGAGCTCTGGTCTATAGTAGTGCACTATATAGGGAATAGGGAGCCATTTGGGACTCAGCATGTGTCAGACTCTCCGACGTCTCTGACCCTGTTGAGGCTCATCATTTTTATGAATCTTGGATACGTTGTCTGTCAGTTCAATTGTTTTATTATTTTACGGCACATGGAGAGAAAAAAATAAAAGTTCTGATTTGCAGTGTACGGACATAATGTAAAGCACACAATGCTTCAAAGCTTTCTGTTCACTCTCCTCAGTTCTCGCTAAGCATTTGTCCTGGAGGCAGGGAGGGAGGGAGGGAGGCAGGGAGGGAGGGAGGGAGGGAAGGAGAGAGACAGGGAGGGAAGGAGAGAGAGGGAGGGAAGGAGAGAGACGGAGGGAAGGAGAGAGACAGGGAGGGAGGGAGGCAGGGAGGGAGACAGGGAGGGAGGCAGGCAGGGAGGCAGGGAGGGAGACAGGGAGGGAGGCAGGGAGGGAGGCGTTGAGGGAGGCAGGGAGGGGAGGCGTTGAGGAGACAGGGAGGGAGGCAGGGGAGGGAGACAGGGAGGGAGGCAGGAGGGAGACGGGGAGGGAGGCAGGGAGGGAGACGGGGAGGGAGGCAGGAGGGAGACAGGGAGGGAGGCAGGGAGGGAGGGAGACAGGGAGGAGACAGGGAGGGAGGGGAGACAGGGAGAGGCAGGGTGGGAGGCGTTGAGGGAGACAGGGAGGGAGGCAGGGAGGGAGACAGGGAGGAGACGGGGAGGGAGGCAGGGAGGGGAGACAGGGAGGGAGACAGGGAGGGAGGCGTTGAGGGAGGCAGGGAGGGAGGCAGGGAGGGAGAGAGACAGGGAGGGAGACAGGAGAGAAACTGAGGGAGACAGGGAGAGACAGGGAGGGAGGCGTTGAGGGAGGCAGGGAGGGAGGCGTTGAGGCAGGGAGGGAGACA
>NW_026283946.1:0-4591 GCF_023373465.1 Oncorhynchus keta
CTGAAGTATGTGTCCAGCGAATATCAACACACATAAAACCACTTCAAATGGAAACAGCTGTGTCCACGTTTGTGTTTGGTGACAAACAAGAGCACAGTTATGGGCCTTAAGATCACGTTCTTACAGAACAACACTATAGTGGACAGATCTTAGTGAATCACTAGAAGTTACTAGCAGGTGAGGGCATATCCAGCCAACAGCCCAAACAAGCTCCAGCTAGCCGTTTTTTCAATCTGTGCGTGTTTGTGCGTCTCCAGATATGAGTCAGCTGGCCATCCCAGTAACGCTGAATGACATCCCTCCGGCCATCGCTGAGATGCTGGACGACGAGGACCAATGGGACTTTAACATCCTAGAGCTGGAGACCGCCACCTGTATGAGGTATGGAGGGAGAGGGAGGAGAGGGAGAGGGGGGCGGAGAGAGAGAAGGAAAGAGAGAGGACAGGAGCTGGAGGCCGCCACCTGTATGAGGTATGGAGGGAGAGGGAGGAGAGGGAGAGGGGGGCGGAGAGAGAGAAGGAAAGAGAGAGGACAGGAGCTGGAGGCTGCCACCTGTATGAGGTATGAAGGGAGAGGGAGAGGGGGCAGAGAGAGAAGGAAAGAGAGAGGACAGGAGCTGGAGGCTGCCACCTGTATGAGGTATGAAGGGAGAGGGAGGAGAGGGAGAGGGGGGTGGAGAGAGCGAGAGGACAGGAGCTGGAGGCTGCCACCTGTATGAAGTATGGAGGGAGAGGGAGGAGAGGGAGAGGGGGGTGGAGAGAGCGAGAGGACAGGAGCTGGAGGCTGCCACCTGTATGAGGTATGGAGGGAGAGGGGGGAGAGGGAGAGCGGGTGGAGAGAGCGAGAGGACAGGAGCTGGAGGCTGCCACCTGTATGAGGTAAGGAGGGAGAGGGAGAGGGGGTGGAGAGAGCGAGAGGACAGGAGCTGGAAGTGGTGATGAGTAAGAGAGGGATAGGTTGTTAGGGGGCTAAGGGATAGGGAAGATAGAGGTTACTATACACTCAGTGTACAAAACATAATGAACACCTGCTCTTTCCATGACATACACTGACCAGGTGAAAGCTATGATCCCTTATGGATGTCACCTGTTAAATCCACTTCAATCAGTGTAGATGAAGGGGAGGAGACAGGTTAAAGAAGGATTTCTTAGTCTTGAGACAATTTAGACCTATATTGTGTATGTGTGCCATTCAGAGGGTGAATGGGCAAGACAAAGTATTTAAGTGCCTTTGAACAGGGTATGGTAGTAGGTGCCATTTGTGTCAAGAACTGCAGAGCTGCTGGAGTTTTTCACGCTCAACAGTTTCCCATGTATATCAAAAATGGTCCACCATCCAAAGGTCATCCAGCCAACTTGACACAACTGTGGGAAGCATTGGAGTCAACATGGGCCAGCATTCCTGTGGAATGCTTTCGACACCTTGTAGAGTCCATGCCATGACGAACTGAGGCTGTTCTGAGAGCAAAAGAGAGGCTGAAGCTCAATATTAGGAAGGTGTTCCTAATGTTTGGTGTATTCAGTGTACACCAATACAGAAGGGAAAGAACATCCTCCCTCTATCACTCATCTACCTCCCTGTCCGCTCTCTGTCATCCCCACAGACCTTTGACCTACCTGGGCTTGAAGATCTTTGCTCGCTTCAGTGTGTGTGAGTTCCTGAGCTGCAGTGAGGCTACGCTACGCTGCTGGCTGCAGGTCATAGAGGCTAACTACCACGCCTCCAACTCCTACCACAACTCCACCCACGCCGCTGACGTCCTACACGCTACTGCCTACTTCCTACGCAAGGAGAAGGTCAAGGTATACCAAACACACATACCAGCATACACACACAGTATCAGTTTTCTTTGCTTGGCAGGAGGTGAATGTATGTCAGTGACCAGTGAGAGTTGGAATGGGGATGTTTTTATAGCTTCGGTCTTGTTCTCATATTTGACTCAGTCAATAAGTGTTTTGCCTTGAGGGCATTGAGATCCTCATACTTTCCCTCTCTTTTCTCCCTGCTTCCACTCCAATAAATATCTCCTCTCCTTGTCATAAAGTGAACATTTGCTAGTGATTATTATTATTAGTTGTGCTTGCATGGCGTGCATTATTTGGTATTATTCATTTGTTGAGTGGCTTTAGGTTATGCTGAGAGTGTCCAAGTTATGCTCTAATGGTACAAAGTCAGGCAGGAGAGCAGTGAGTTGTGATCAGGCGCTCTCTATTTGGCAACAGCACAAAAGACAGACGCAACTGTGTCCAAAATCCTCCAGGTAAAAGTCAATAAGTGCAAAAACACTCACAAATATACAAATGTATGTCTTAACTGAAGTGTATAAACTTTCACATGCTGTTCTTAACTGAAGTGTATAGACTTTCACATGCTGTTCTTAACTGAAGTGTATAGACTTTCACATGCTGTTCCTAACTGAAGTGTATAGACTTTCACATGCTGTCCCTAACTGAAGTGTATAGACTTTCACATGCTGTTCCTAACTGAAGTGTATAGACTTTCACATGTTCCTAACTGAAGTGTATAGATTTTCACATGCTGTTCCTAACTGAAGTGTATAGATTTTCACATGCTGTTCCTAACTGAAGTGTATAGACTTTCACATGCTGTTCCTAACTGAAGTGTATAGACTTTCACATGCTGTTCCTAACTGAAGTGTATAGACTTTCACATGCTGTTCCTAACTGAAGTGTATAGACTTTCACATGCTGTTCCTAACTGAAGTGTATAGACTTTCACATGCTGTTCCTAACTGAAGTGTATAGACTTTCACATGCTGTTCCTAACTGAAGTGTATTTTTACTGTTTATTATCTGTGCATAGTCACTTTTCTTAACTCTATTTATTGAACTGCATTGTTGGTTGAGGGCTTGTAAAGTAAGCATTTCACGGTAAGGTCTACTACACCTGTTGTATTCGGCGCATGTGACAAATACAATTTGATTTGATTTGAAGTGTATAGACTTTCACATGCTGTTCCTAACTGAAGTGTATAGACTTTCACATGCTGTTCCTAACTGGAAGTGTATAGACTTTCACATGCTGTTCTTAACTGAAGTGTATAGACTTCTCACATGCTGTTCCTAACTGAAGTGTATAGACTTTCACATGCTGTTCCTAACTGAAGTGGGTATAGACTTTCACATGCTGTTCCTAACTGAAGTGTATAGACTTTCACATGCTGTTCCTAACTGAAGTGTATTTTTACTGTTTATTATCTGTGCATAGTCACTTTTCTTAACTCTATTTATTGAACTGCATTGTTGGTTGAGGGCTTGTAAGTAAGCATTTCACGGTAAGGTCTACTACACCTGTTGTATTCGGCGCATGTGACAAATACAATTTGATTTGAAGTGTATAGACTTTCACATGCTGTTCCTAACTGAAGTGTATAGACTTTCACATGCTGTTCCTAACTGAAGTGTATAGACTTTCACATGCTGTTCCTAACTGAAGTGTATAGACTTTCACATGCTGTTCCTAACTGAAGTGTATAGACTTTCACATGCTGTTCCTAACTGAAGTGTATAGACTTTCACATGCTGTTCCTAACTGAAGTGTATAGACTTTCACATGCTGTTCCTAACTGAAGTGTATAGACTTTCACATGCTGTTCCTAACTGAAGTGTATAGACTTTCACATGTTGTTCCTAACTGAAGTGTATAGACTTTCACATGCTGTTCCTAACTGAAGTGTATAGACTTTCACATGCTGTTCCTAACTGAAGTGTATAGACTTTCACATGCTGTTCCTAACTGAAGTGTATTTTTACTGTTTATTATCTGTGCATAGTCACTTTTCTTAACTCTATTTATTGAACTGCATTGTTGGTTGAGGGCTTGTAAGTAAGCATTTCACGGTAAGGTCTACTACACCTGTTGTATTCGGCGCATGTGACAAATACAATTTGATTTGATTTGAAGTGTATAGACTTTCACATGCTGTTCCTAACTGAAGTGTATAGACTTTCACATGCTGTTCTTAACTGAAGTGTATAGACTTTCACATGCTGTTCCTAACTGAAGTGTATAGACTTTCACATGCTGTTCCTAACTGAAGTGTATAGACTTTCACATGCTGTTCCTAACTGAAGTGTATAGACTTTCACATGCTGTTCCTAACTGAAGTGTATAGACTTTCACATGCTGTTCCTAACTGAAGTGTATAGACTTTCACATGCTGTTCCTAACTGAAGTGTATAGACTTTCACATGCTGTTCCTAACTGAAGTGTATAGACTTTCACATGCTGTTCCTAACTGAAGTGTATAGACTTTCACATGCTGTTCCTAACTGAAGTGTATAGACTTTCACATGCTGTTCCTAACTGAAGTGTATAGACTTTCACATGCTGTTCCTAACTGAAGTGTATAGACTTTCACATGCTGTTCCTAACTGAAGTGTATAGACTTTCACATGCTGTTCCTAACTGAAGTGTATAGACTTTCACATGCTGTTCCTAACTGAAGTGTATAGACTTCCACATGCTGTTCTTAACTGAAGTGTATAGACTTTCACATGCTGTTCTTAACTGAAGTGTATAGACTTTCACATGCTGTTCCTAACTGAAGTGTATAGACTTCAGTTAGGAA
>NW_026283947.1:0-1395 GCF_023373465.1 Oncorhynchus keta
CCACCATACAGTAACTATAACTACCACCATACAGTAACTATAACTACCACCATACAGTAACTATAACTAACTATAACTACCACCATACAGTAACTATAACTACCACCAACAGTAACCACCATACAGTAACTATAACTACCACCATACAGTAATTATAACTACCACCATACAGTAACTATAACTACCACCATACAGTAACTATAACTACCACCATACAGCCATACAGTAACTATAACTACCGCCATACAGTAACTATAACTACCACCATACTATAACTACCACCATACAGTAACTATAACTACCACCATACAGTAACTATAACTACCGCCATACAGTAACTATAACTACCGCCATACAGTAACTATAACTACCGCCATACAGTAACTATAACTACCACCATACAGTAACTATAACTACCACCATACAGTAACTATAACTACCACCATACAGTAACTATAACTACCACCATACAGTAACTATAACTACCACCATACTATAACTACCACCATACAGTAACTATAACTACCACCATACAGTAACTATAACTACCGCCATACAGTAACTATAACTACCGCCATACAGTAACTATAACTACCACCATACAGTAACTATAACTACCACCATACAGTAACTATAACTACCACCATACAGTAACTATAACTACCACCATACAGTAACTATAACTACCATAACTATAACTACCACCATACAGTAACTATAACTACCACCATACAGTAACTATAACTACCACCATACAGTAACTATAACTACCACCATACAGTAACTATAACTACCGCCTATAATACAGTAACTATAACTACCACCATACAGTAACTATAACTACCACCATACAGTAACTATAACTACCACCATACAGTAACTATAACTACCACCATACAGTAACTATAACTACCACCATACAGTAACTATAACTACCACCATACAGTAACCAGTAGGTTTTATAGGTAGAATGGTTCAGGCTAGTTTCAGTCCATTATAGAGATCCAGTAGGTTGTATAGGTTCATCATGTGACTAGCCTACAGGATGTCCATACAAACTGTTACTGTCCAGATTCTGCCTCCATACAAACTGTTACAGTCCAGATTCCTCCATACAAACTGTTACAGTCCAGATTCTGCCTCCATACAAACTGTTACAGTCCAGATTCCTCCATACAAACTGTTACAGTCCAGATTCCTCCATACAAACTGTTACAGTCCAGATTCCTCCATACAAACTGTTACAGTCCAGATTCTGCCTCCATACAAACTGTTACAGTCCAGATTCTGCCTCCATACAAACTGTTACAGTCCAGATTCTGCCTCCATACAAACTGTTACAGTCCAGATTCCTCCATACAAACTGTTACAGTCCAGATTCCTCCATACAAACTG
>NW_026283948.1:0-13121 GCF_023373465.1 Oncorhynchus keta
GGCAACAGAAAACTATCCACGCCAAATGAACATCATGGGCAACAGGAAACTATCCCATCATAGGCAACAGGAAACTAATGAAACATCATGGGCAACAGGAAAAGCGTATCAAACACACGCCAAATGAACGTCATCCCACCAAATGGTCAACAGGAAACTATCCCACGCCAAATGAACATCATGGGCAACAGGAAACTATCCCACGCCAAATGAACATCATGGGCAACAGGAAACTATCCGCCAAATGAACATCATGGGCAACAGGAAACCATCCCCGCCAAATGAACATCATGGGCAACAGGAAACTATCCCACGCCAAATGGCGTCATGGGCAACAGAAACTATCCCACGCCAAATGAACATCATGGGCAACAGGAAACTATGAACATCATGGGCAACGAAACTATCCCAAATGAACATCATGGGCAACAGGAAACTATCCCACGCCAAATGAACATCATGGGCAACAGGAAACTATCCCACGCCAAATGAACGTCATGGGCAACAGGAAACTATCCCACGCCAAATGAACATCATGGGCAACAGGAAACTATCCCACGCCAAATGAACATCATGGGCAACAGGAAACTCCAGCCAAATCCCACGCCAAATGAACATCATGGGCAACAGGAAACTATCCCAGGCCAAATGAACGTCATGGGCAACAGGAAACTATCCCACGCCAAATGAACATCATGGGCAACAGGAAACTATCCCACGCCAAATGAACGTCATGGGCAACAGGAAACTATCCACGCCAAAATGAACATCATGGGCCATCCGCCAAATGAACGTCATGGGCAACAGGAAACTATCCCATGAACAAAATGGGCAACAGGAAACTATCCCACGAACATCATGGGCAACAGGAAACCAAATCCCACGCCAAATGAACATCATGGGCAACAGGAAACCATCCCCGCCAAATGAACATCATGGGCAACAGGAAACTATCCCACGCCAAATGAACGTCATGGGCAACAGGAAACTATCCCACGCCAAATGAACATCATGGGCAACAGGAACCATCAAATGAACATCATGGGCAACAGGAAACTATCCCACGCCAAATGAACGTCATGGGCAACAGGAAACTATCCACGCCAAATGAACATCATCATGGGCATCCCACGCCAAATGAACATCATGGGCACAGGAAACTATCCCCACGCCAAATGAACGTCATGGGCAACAGGAAACTATCCCACGCCAAATGAACATCATGGGCAACAGGAAACTATCCCACGCCAAATGAACATCATGGGCAACAGGAAACTATCCACGCCAAATGAACATCATGGGCAACAGGAAACTATCCCATAAATGAACGTCATGGGCAAATGAAACTATCATGGGCAACGTCATGGGAGGAAACTATCAATGAACATCATGGGCCAAATGAACATCATGGGCAACAGGAAACTATCCCACGCCAAATGAACGTCATGGGCAACAGGAAACTATCCCATCATGGGCAACAAATGAACATCATGGGCAACAGGAAACTATCCCACGCCAAATGACGTCATGGGCAACAGGAAACTATCCCACGCCAAATGAACATCATGGGCAACAGGAAACTATCCCACGCCAAATGAACATCATGGGCAACAGGAAACTATCCCACGCCAAATGAACATCATGGGCAACAGGAAACTATCCCACGCCAAATGAACATCATGGGCAACAGGAAACTATGAGGCGTCATGGGCACGCCAAATGAACATCATGGGCAACAGGAAACTATCCCACGCCAAATGAACATCATGGGCAACAGGAAACTATCCCACGCCAAATGAACATCATGGGCAACAGGAAACTATCCCACGCCAAATGAACATCATGGGCAACAGGAAACTATCCCACGCCAAATGAACATCATGGGCAACAGGAAACTATCCCACGCCAAATGAACATCATGGGCAACAGGAAACTATCCCACGCCAAATGAACATCATGGGCAACAGGAAACTATCCCATCGCCAAATGAACATCATGGGCAACAGGAAACTATCCCGCCAAATGAACATCATGGGCAACAGGAAACTATCCACGCCAAATGAACACGCCAAATGAACATCATGGGCAACAGGAAACTATCCCACGCCAAATGAACATCATGGGCAACAGGAAACTATCCCACGCCAAATGAACATCATGGGCAACAGGAAACTATCCCACGCCAAATGAACATCATGGGCAACAGGAAACTATCCCACGCCAAATGAACATCATGGGCAACAGGAAACTATCCCACGCCAAATGAAATGAACATCATGGGCAACAGGAAACTATCCCACGCCAAATGAACATCATGGGCAACAGGAAACTATCAGGAAACACGCCAAATGAACATCATGGGCAACAGGAAACTATCCCACGCCAAATGAACATCATGGGCAACAGGAAACTATCCCAGGAAAACGCCAAATGAACGTCATGGGCAACAGGAAACTATCCCACGCCAAATGAACATCATGGGCAACAGGAAACTATCCCACGCCAAATGAACATCATGGGCAACAGGAAACTATCCCACGCCAAATGAACATCATGGGCAACAGGAAACTATCCCACGCCAAATGAACATCATGGGCAACAGGAAACTATCCCACGCCAAATGAACATCATGGGCAACAGGAAACTATCCCACGCCAAATGAACGTCATGGGCAACAGGAAACTATCCCACGCCAAATGAACATCATGGGCAACAGGAAACTATCCCACGCCAAATGAACATCATGGGCAACAGGAAACTATCCCACGCCAAATGAACATCATGGGCAACAGGAAACTATCCCACGCCAAATGAACATCATGGGCAACAGGAAACTATCCCACGCCAAATGAACATCATGGGCAACAGGAAACTATCCCACGCCAAATGAACATCATGGGCAACAGGAAACTATCCCACGGAAATGAACATCATGGGCAACAGGAAACTATCCCACGCCAAATGAACATCATGGGCAACAGGAAACTATCCCACGCCAAATGAACATCATGGGCAACAGGAAACTATCCCACGCCAAATGAACATCATGGGCAACAGGAAACTATCCCACGCCAAATGAACATCATGGGCAACAGGAAACTATCCCACGCCAAATGAACATCATGGGCAACAGGAAACTATCCCACGCCAAATGAACATCATGGGCAACAGGAAACTATCCCACGCCAAATGAACATCATGGGCAACAGGAAACTATCCACGCCAAATGAACGCATGGGCAAATGAACGCCAAATCATGGGCAACAGGAAACTATCCCACGCCAAATGAACGTCATGGGCAACAGGAAACTATCCCACGCCAAATGAACATCATGGGCAACAGGAAACTATCCCACGCCAAATGAACATGGACCATAACATCTTGCAGGTCCCATACGCTCTACACAGAGGTCTGAAGTGACGAATTTAAAATGTGTTATATTTCCTTAACGTCAACATTTAAAAAAAAAATATATAGTCCTTTATACATCGCTTTTGGAGTGTTTTATGCATGACTGTATAACTTCTGTTTAGATGACTGTTATCTAGAGACTATAGATGACTGTTATCTAGAGACTATAGATGACTGTTTCAAGCTGGACAGAGTAAAGAGACTATAGATAACTGTTATCAAGCTGGACAGAGTGTAGAGACTATAGATGACTGTTATCAAGCTGGACAGAGTGTAGAGACTATAGATGACTGTTATCAGCTGGACAGAGTGAAGAGACTATAGATGACTGTTATCAAGCTGGACAGAGTGAAGACACTATAGATGACTGTTAGGACAGAGTGTAGAGACTATACATGACTGTTATCAAGCTGGACAGAGTGTAGAGACTATAGATGACTGTTATCAAGCTGGACAGAGTGAAGACACTATAGATGACTGTTAGGACAGAGTGTAGAGACTATGATGACTGTTATCAGCTGGACAGAGTGTAGAGACTATAGATGACTGTTATCAAGCTGGACAGAGTGTAGAGACTATAGATGACTGTTATCAGCTGGACAGAGTGTAGAGACTACAGATGACTGTTATCAGCTGGACAGAGTGTAGAGACTATAGATGACTGTTATCAAGCTGGACAGAGTGAAGACACTATAGATGACTGTTATCAAGCTGGACAGAGTGTAGAGACTATAGATGACTGTTATCAAGCTGGACAGAGTGTAGAGACTATAGATGACTGTTATCAAGCTGGACAGAGTGAAGAGACTATAGATGACTGTTATCCAGCTGGACAGAGTGAAGACACTATAGATGACTGTTATCCAGCTGGACAGAGTGAAGACACTATAGATGACTGTTATCCAGCTGGACAGAGTGAAGACACTATAGATGACTGTTATCAAGCTGGACAGAGTGAAGAGACTATAGATGACTGTTATCCAGCTGGACAGAGTGAAGAGACTATAGATGAAGGTACATTATCATTCATACATAGTTTCCATTTGGTTTTTGTTATTTTAATGTGTATTGAGATTGTTTTCCCCCTAATTAAAACAAATAAATGAACAATGATATAAATCCAACCCATCCGTGGGCCATATTTAATGGGCTCGTATGTTTGACACCACTGTGTTGACACGGTTGTGTTACCTGAGATTTCGGACTAGTTTGCTCTTCTGAGGTAGGTCCAGGAAGTCCACCAGGAAGTCCATGCGTGCCTGGGTGTCCGTAGATGACAGGCCGTGGATCCTTCCGAAGAACGTCAGGGTGTCACTGATGGTAAACTCATTGTACAACGCCAGGTCCTAAAGGAGAAACACAATGTTATGTCATGGTATGTGTTGTGTTGATATCAAATCAAACTTTATTTATACAGCACATTTAATACAAAGGTGAGAAAGATAAAAACACTAAATGTTTTCTATACAAATTTTAAATGAAGATTACGAGACAAATTAAAATGGTGTGTTTTGCTGTATGTTATGTTGACATATCATGTTGTCATGGTATTTATAGTCATATGTCAATACACTTCCATAGTGTCTATAAGGTCTATAAGGTTAGGAGTCCATTTGGAACTGAGGTTTGTGCATCTGTCAAATCAAATCAAATGTTATTTGTCACATGCTTCATAAACAGCAGGTGTAGACTAACAGTGAAATGCTTACATACGGGGCCCTTCCCAACAATGCAGAGAGAAAAATAGAACAATTATAACACGAGGAATAAATACACAATGAGTAACGATAACTTGGCTATATACACGGGGTCCTTCTGTAGCTCAGTTGGTAGAGCTAACGCCAGGGTAGTGGGTTCGATTCGGGACCACCCATACGTAGAATGTATGCACACATGACTGTAAGTCGCTTTGGATAAAAGCGTCTGCTAAATGGCATATATTATACACGGGGTGCCAGTATCGAGTCGATAGGTAATTGAAGTAGATATATAGGTATGGGTAAAGGGACTAGGCAACAGGATAGATAATAAACAGTAGCAGCAGCGTACGTGATGAGTCAAAATAGTTAGTGAAAAAAGGGTCAATGCAGATTGTCCGGGTAGCAATTGGTAAACTATTTAACTAACTAGCAGTCGTATGGCTTTGGGGTAGCAGCTGTTCAGGGTCCTGTTGGTTCTAGACTTGGTGCATCGGCACCGCTTGCCTTGCGGTAGCAGAGAGAACAGTCTATGGCATGGGTGGCTGGAGTCTTTTACAATATCTAGAGTCTTCTTCTGACACCGCCTGGTATAGAGGTCCTGGATGGCAGGGAGCTCTGCCCCGGTGAAGTACTGGGACCATATGCACTACCCTCTGTAGTGCCTTGAGGTCGGATGCCAAGCAGTTGCCATACCAAGCAGTGATGCAACAAGTCAAGATGCTCTCAATGGTGCAGCTGTAGAACTTTTTGAGGATCTGAGGGCCCATGCTAAATATTATTAGCCTCCTGAGGGGAGAGAGGAGTTGTCGTGTCTTCTTCATGACTGTGTTGGTGTGTGTGGACCATAATTATTACTTAATGACGTGGACACCAAGGAAATTGAAGCTCTCGATGATGGGGGCGTGCTCGGCACTCCATTTCCTGTAGTCCATTATCAGCTCATTTGTCGTCGTCGGTGATCAGGCCAACCACCGTTGTGTCGTCAGCAAACTTAATGATGGTGTTGGAGTCGTGCGCGGCCACGCAGTTGTGGGTGAACTGGAAGTACAGGAGGGGACTAAGCACGCAACCCTGAGGGGCCCCCGTGTTGAGGATCAGTGTGGCGGAGGTGTTGTTACCTACCCTCACCATCTGGGGGCAGCCCGTCAGGAAGTCCAGGATCCAGTTGCACAGGGAGGTGTTCAGTCCCAGGGTCCTGAGCTTAGTGATGAGCTTGGAGGGCTCTATGGTGTTGAACACAGAGCTGTAGTCTATGAACAGCATTCTCACATAGGTGTTCCTCTTGTCCAGGTGGGAAAGTGCAGTGTGGAGTGCGATAGAGATTGCGTCATCTATGAATCTATTTACCTGTGGTATGTTGTGTACCTATAAGTTAACAGTTTACCTGTGGCATGTACCCCACCATCTTCCCAGGGACCTGGTGACCAGGAAATGCGGGCGGCTTCCCCAACACGCTGATGTGCCCTCGGGAGATCTTCAGGGTTCCCACAATGCATTTCAACAGTGTGGTCTTCCCACACCCACTCGGACCCAGCAGGCCGTAGCTGTAAGATAACAGGAAGAACATTTGCAGTAAATCATACATATTACTACAGTATGCAGTATGATAGTATAGTATGATACGATAGTATAGTATGATAGTATAGTTTGATATGATAGTATAGTATGATAGTATATCATAATATTATAGTATAGTATGATAGTATAGTATGACACGATAGTATAGTATGATAGTATAGTTTGATATGATAGTATAGTATGATAGTATATCATAGTATTATAGTATAGCATGATAGTATAGTATGACACGATAGTATAGTATGATATGATAGTATAGTATGACACGATAGTATAGTATGATAGTATAGTATTATATGATAGTATAGTATGATAGTATAGTATGATATGATAGTATAGTATGCTAGTATAGTATGATATGATAGTATGACAGTAGTATAGTATATCATATTATGATAGTATATCAGTATAGTATGATAGTATATATATGCCAGTATGATAGTATATGTAATCTGTATAACTCAGTATAGTCTACTCTGTATGATAGTATCATTGTATGATATGATAGTATAGTATGACAGTATAGTATGATAGTATATCATATTATGATAGTATGATATGCCAGTTCTCCTGATATTAGTATGACAGTATAGTATGATATGCCAGTATGATAGTACACCTGGTGTATGTAATCTGTATAACTCAGTATAGTCTGAGTCTGAAGCATAACTCACATAAAACTTCCAATGACATTGATGCATGATTCAGTCCCTGATTGGGAATCCATGTTAAACCGTAATTTATATATGCAAGAACCCAATGACATTGTCTACTAGGGAATCACCCGCCTGGTGTCCCAGGTCTAAACCAGTCCCTTAGGTTTAGATCTGAGGGGAATTTAGGTCTAAAGCCAGTCCCTGATCAGGGGAATCACCCACCTGGTGTCCCAGGTCAATCAGTCCCTGATTAGAGGGGAATCACCCTACCTGGTGAGGTCTAAATCAGTCCCTGGAGAATCACCCACCTGGTGTCCCAGGTCTAAATTCTGATTAGAGGGGAATCACCCACCTGGTGTCCCATTCAGTCCCTGCAAGGGGAATCACCCGCCTGGTGTCCCAGGTCTAAACCAGTCCCTGATTAGAGGGGAATCACCCACCTGGTGTCCCAGGTCTAAATCAGTCCCTGATGAGAGGGAATCACCCACCTGGTGTCCCAGGTCTAAACCAGTCCCTGATTAGAGGGGAATCACCCACCTGGTGTCCCAGGTCTAAATCAGTCCCTGATTAGAGGGGAATCACCCACCTGGTGTCCCAGGTCTAGGGAATCACCCACCTGGTGTCCCAGGTCTAAACCAGTCCCTGATTAGAGGGGAATCACCCACCTGGTGTCCCAGTCTAAATCAGTCCCTGATTAGAGGGGAAACCAGTCCCAGGTGATTAGAGGGGAATCACCCACCTGGTGTCCCAGGTCTAAATCAGTCCCTGATTAGAGGGGAATCACCCACCTGGTGTCCCAGGTCTAAACCAGTCCCTGATTAGAGGGGAATCACCCACCTGGTGTCCCAGGTCTAAACCAGTCCCTGATTAGAGGGGGAATCACCTGATTAGAGGGGAATCACCTGGTGTCCCAGGTCTAAATCAGTCCCTGATTAGAGGGGAACAATGCAGTGGAACTGGCTTGGAGGCACAGAGTTCAGTTTGAAGGTAGAGAGTATCATTAGGTTTTAAGCAGAGTGCAAATTATACTGTGGAGAAATACAACACAGATTAACAGCACCGCACTGTAAGAAGAAAAATATGTTGATTCAACATACTTTTGTAACGCTGCAAGAGGATTGTGAGTTTGCTCAACATTTTAACATATTGGCTGAACCTACAGAAATTCTCAAGTTGAATTGTATGTTCACTCAACTTTACATTTTAGGTTCAGTAAACATACAATTCAATCTGAGAATGTATTTGCATATTTCCCAGTGTGCCTTGCCTTTTCAAGTGAATTGTAGTTACCACCCATGACTGTATTTGTTAATGACAGAGACATGGTTGTTGAATGGCTTTCATTCCTGTAGCCTTCACCAAGTCAATGTTATCTTAATAATTATATTCTTTATGACCAAAAATCACAAGGCCTTCCATTGAGGGCCAAATTAAGATACACCCTAACACAGTTGTTTGAAACTCCTATTTTACACGCCACATCAAGCCTGTAAGTAATATTATGCTGGCTTGAAAAGTTATGTGCAATTCCTATTGGAATCCAGCCAGAGTAAGGATATTCAACAACTGGAACTTTTAAGGAATGCGCTACCTGCATTGAGGATGACTGCAGGGGTAGGGAAGATTATTGAGAATACCTAAATCATCTTACCTGGAACAGCCATCTCATTAACAGGTGCAACTACGAACAGATTGGATTAGTTAAAAAAAAACATCTAGTATGTTATTTATGTTTGTGTAGCATAAGACTAATCAACCAACAAATGTGTATGTTACATTAAAAAACAGGTATTGAAACAAACAATTCTGAAAATCAACCTGCAAGAGCATGGTGGGAAATATTGTAATGATGTGAGTGGTTTTAGCAAACATGAATTAGTAATTTTACTAAACAAGCTTGTTCAAATGCAGCTCACTTCGAGCAGAGTTCAGTAAACAAAGTTCTTGTCCTTTTGAAGTCCCCTCAACTCACAGAATAACGCAGATTAAGCAGTTGGCTGTGTGTGTGTGTGTGTGTGTGTGTGTGTGTGTGTGTGTGTGTGTGTGTGTGTGTGTGTGTGTGTGTGTGTGTGTGTGTGTGTGTGTGTGTGTGTGTGTGTGTGTGTGTGTGTGTGTGTGTGTGAGATACACAGGGGGACAGAGAGAAAGAAAAGGAAGAGAGAAAGAGAAACAAAACAGATAGAGACAGAGAGAGTAAGAGAGCTGAGAGAACTCTCCTCATCTGAGAGAGGAAAGAGTAAGAGAGCTGAGTGAGAGAAAGAGAGGGAAGAGAAAGATAGTTTCAACATCAACAAGAGGCTCTTCATTAAATACTGTAGATATTTATTTGACTGGGTTTTCTTAATCTATTTCTTATATCATTTTCTTTCTACAGTCCACCTTGTCACCCTACTCCTCCTCCTCTGAGTGTTCACCACCCTACTCCTCCTCATCTGAGTGTTCACCACCCTACTCCTCCTCCTCTGAGTGTTCACCACCCTACTCCTCCTCCTCTGAGTGTTCACCACCCTACTCCTCCTCTGAGTGTTCACCACCCTACTCCTCCTCCTCTGAGTGTTCACCACCCTACTCCTCCTCCTCTGAGTGTTCACCACCCTACTCCTCCTCATCTGAGTGTTCACCACCCTACTCCTCCTCCTCTGAGTGTTCACCACCCTACTCCTCCTCATCTGAGTGTTCACCACCCTACTCCTCCTCCTCTGAGTGTTCACCACCCTACTCCTCCTCATCTGAGTGTTCACCACCCTACTCCTCCTCCTCTGAGTGTTCACCACCCTACTCCTCCTCATCTGAGTGTTCACCACCCTACTCCTCCTCATCTGAGTGTTCACCACCACCCTACTCCTCCTCCTCTGAGTGTTCACCACCCTACTCCTCCTCCTCTGAGTGTTCACCACCCTACTCCTCCTCATCTGAGTGTTCACCACCCTACTTCCCTCCTCACCACCCTACTCCTCCTCCTCTGAGTGTTCACCACCCTACTCCTCCTCCTCTGAGTGTTCACCACCCTACTCCTCCTCCTCTGAGTGTTCACCACCCTACTCCTCCTCCTCTGAGTGTTCACCACCCTACTCCTCCTCCTCTGAGTGTTCACCACCCTACTCCTCCTCCTCTGAGTGTTCACCACTCCTCCTCCTCTGAGTGTTCACCACCCTACTCCTCCCTCCTCCTCTGAGTGTTCACCACCCTACTCCTCCTCCTCTGAGTGTTCACCACCCTACTCCTCCTCCTCTGAGTGTTCACCACCCTACTCCTCCTCCTCTGAGTGTTCACCACCCTACTCCTCCTCCTCTGAGTGTTTACCACCCTACTCCTCCTCCTCTGAGTGTTCACCACCCTACTCCTCCTCCTCTGAGTGTTCACCACCCTACTCCTCCTCATCTGAGTGTTCACCACCCTACTCCTCCTCCTCTGAGTGTTCACCACCCTACTCCTCCTCCTCTGAGTGTTCACCACCCTACTCCTCCTCCTTCTCAGTGTTCACCACCCTACTCCTCCTCCTCTGAGTGTTCACCACCCTACCCCTCCTCCTCTGAGTGTTCACCACCCTACTCCTCCTCCTCTGAGTGTTCACCACCCTACTCCTCCTGAGTGTTCCTCCTTCCTCTGAGTGTTCACCACCCTACTCCTCCTCCTCTGAGTGTTCACCACCCTACTCCTCCTCCTCTGAGTGTTCTGAGTGTTCACCACCCTACTCCTCCTCCTCTGAGTGTTCACCACCCTCCTCCTCCTCCTTCTCAGTGTTCACCACCCTACTCCTCCTCCCTCTGAGTGTTCACCACCCACTCCTCCTCCCCTGAGTGTTCCTCCTCTTGAGTGTTCACCACCCTACTCCTCCTCCTTCTCAGTGTTCACCACCCTACTCCTCCTCCTCTGAGTGTTTACCACCCTGTCGCCCTACTCCGGCTTTTCACTAGGTTCAGACCCAGGGCCCTTTGTAATGGAATCTGAGGCTCTGTGTAAATCAAATCTAATTGAGCTGTGTGTCAGTGGAGCTCACGTCAACTGCCACTAAGGGAGAGAGATGTTGAAACAACAATACTTTATAAGAAAGAGAATTGTGCTTAGAGAAAGTATTCAGCTGTTACAACTATCAAAGGACAATATTCAGCCACTACTGTTGAGGCAACAAACATTTCAGCTGTTAGGCTATCATCAGTGTGTGGACAAAAACACAATTACATATTAATAACATGTAAGACCATTACATATTAATAACATGAAAGACCATTACATATTAATAACATGTAAGAACATTACATATTAATAACATGTAAGAACGTTACATATTAATAACATGTAAGAACATTACATATTAATAACATGTAAGAACATTACATATTAATAACATGTAAGAACATTACATATTAATAACATGTAAGACCAGTACATATTAATAACATGTAAGACCATTACATATTAATAACATGTAAGTCCATTACATATTAATACCATGTAAGTCCATTACTTATTAGCGTTATTAACATGCTCTGTCTTACTGCGGGGTGAAGTGGTGTTTTGACTTATCCTGGACACTCAGGACAACCTTTTCTGATTGAATATCCCACAGGGCAGTACGCACTACTGAGGTCAGTGTCATGGTGTACGGTCAGGGTTAGGACTGAGTAAGGTTGTAGTGTCAATGTGGTTTACTCACATCTGTCCCTGTGGCACGGTCAAGTTGAGATTACTCAGGACTTTGAGTTCACCGTACGACCGACACACTTCCCGACACCGGATCGCCGAACCCCCGGCCCCGGAGAGGGGGAGGAGCTTCCTCGTCTGCCTTCATCCTTCCCTCCTCCAACTGGAAGACAAAAAAACAATGTAAAAAAATCAATCACCCCCCTTCACAGCATTATGGCCCAGTGTTGTGAATAGGGTTTCTTTCCCAAAATTCCCAGGTTTTCCAGAAACCCCAGTTAGAAGATTCATGGAATCAGGAAGGAATAGGTAGGAAATCCAGGAATCCTCCAACCAGGGTTTCAGGAAAACCTGGGAATTTGGGGAAAGTTACCCGAATGTTGCAGCCCAAGTAGCAATTGAGGGAGAATAGCCGGGGCAGGACGTGAACCGCGACTATCGTTACGGGCAAGTGTACTACCACCTATGGCATTAAGGGTCTCGCTGCAGAAACAGACGCAGTAGCACATACAGGGAAAACACACCAGGCTGTGTTACAACGGGCACCACCATATTCCAGACGTAGTGCACTATCTTTGGCCAGAGCCCATATAGGACCCTTCGTGAAAGGTAGTGCACTATCTTTGGCCAGGGCCCATATAGGACCCTGGTCAAAATATGGAAAATATGGAAAATTGGTTGTCATTTGGGATGCAGACCAACGCAGGACTTGCTCATTACGGACAACAGAAAGTGAACTAAATGACATCTTCTCAGCAACTAGCTGCCATGAATCTGTGTCTGTGTCCTGTAGCAGACCTGTGTTGAAATATTATTTGAAAATCATTTCAAATGCTTTCTCTGTGCTTGATTAATCTTGCCTGGTTTAATGGGACCAATAGAATAGTCCCACAACTGTAAACCCTGCCCATCTGGCACTCCAGGCAGGCTAAAGCAACGATCAAAGTATTTGAGAGAGTTCAAAACAGAATATGAACCCAGGTCTGGTGGTGGCGTGCCTGTAACTTGGCCTGCATTGAATCTATCCTTTCTCTGTGTTGGCTTCCCCTGTTCAAATCATCTTTCTCCCTGTTTGCTTCCCTCTCCCCTTTCTCTGTGTTGGCTTCCCTTGTTTGTCTCCCTTTCTCTGTG
>NW_026283949.1:0-25000 GCF_023373465.1 Oncorhynchus keta
TTTTGAACTTTTGTGAGTGTAATGTCTACTGTTCATTTTTTTATTATTTATTTCACTTTTGTTTGTTATCTATTTCACTTGCTTTGGCCCTTGCCTATAAAGCCCATTGAATTGAAATTGAAATGGAGAGAGAGCTAGAGGAGAGAGAGAGAGAGAGAGAGAGAGAGAGAGAGAGAGAGAGAGAGAGAGAGAGAGAGAGAGAGAGAGAGAGAGAGAGAGAGAGAGAGAGAGAGAGAGAGAGAGAGAGAGAGAGAGAGAGAGAGGGAGAGAGAGAGAGAGAGAGAGAGAGAGAGAGAGAGAGAGAGAGAGAGAGAGAGAGAGAGAGAGAGAGAGAGCTGGAGAGAGAGAGAGAGAGCAGAGAGAGAGAGAGAGAGAGAGAGATAGAGGAGAGAGAGAGAGAGAGAGAGAGAGAGAGAGAGAGAGAGAGAGAGAGAGAGAGAGAGAGAGAGAGAGAGAGAGAGAGAGAGAGAGAGAGAGAGAGAGAGAGAGAGAGAGAGAGAGAGAGAGAGAGAGCAGGGAGAGAGAGCAGGAGACTATATCAGATACACAGTGACAACAGTGCCAGTCCTGGACAGTGACAGTGTGATTGGAAGCGTGACAGTGACAATGACAGTTACCTAGTGACGAGCACGGCCGTGTCCACAGGTGGGATGTCATCCCTGCCCCCGGGCACGTAATTGTTGCCTAAGTAACGGGGGCCGCCGTACTCCTCCCACTGCCACTGACAGAAGCTCTCCAGAGCCCTCTCTCCGTGGTGGCCCACTTTCAGCTTGTCCTGTAGAGGAAACAGGGAAGGAAGCAAGACAAGGAGATAATGAGAGGAGATGAGGACATAATCTATCCAGAGCCCTTTCTCCGTGGTGGCCCACTTTCAGCTTGTCCTGTGAGAGGAGAGAGGACATAAACAGGGAAGGAAGCAAGACAAGGAGATAATGAGAGGAGATGAGGACATAATCTATCCAGAGCCCTCTCTCCGTGGTGGCCCACTTTCAGCTTGTCCTGTAGAGGAAACAGGGAAGGAAGCAAGACAAGGAGATAATGAGAGGAGATGAGGACATAATCTATCCAGAGCCCTTTCTCCGTGGTGGCCCACTTTCAGCTTGTCCTGTAGAGGAAACAGGGAAGGAAGCAAGACAAGGAGATAATGAGAGGAGATGAGGACATAATCTATCCAGAGCCCTTTCTCCGTGGTGGCCCACTTTCAGCTTGTCCTGTAGAGGAAACAGGGAAGGAAGCAAGACAAGGAGATAATGAGAGGAGATGAGGACATAATCTATCCAGAGCCCTCTCTCCGTGGTGGCCCACTTTCAGCTTGTCCTGTAGAGGAAACAGGGAAGGAAGCAAGACAAGGAGATAATGAGAGGAGATGAGGACATAATTTATCCAGAGCCCTCTCTCTCCGTGGTGGCCCACTTTCAGCTTGTCCTGTAGAGGAAACAGGGAAGGAAGCAAGACAAGGAGATAATGAGAGGAGATGAGGACATAATCTATCCAGAGCCCTTTCTCCGTGGTGGCCCACTTTCAGCTTGTCCTGTAGAGGAAACAGGGAAGGAAGCAAGACAAGGAGATAATGAGAGGAGATGAGGACATAATCTATCCAGAGCCCTTTCTCCGTGGTGGCCCACTTTCAGCTTGTCCTGTAGAGGAAACAGGGAAGGAAGCAAGACAAGGAGATAATGAGAGGAGATGAGGACATAATCTATCCAGAGCCCTTTCTCCGTGGTGGCCCACTTTCAGCTTGTCCTGTAGAGGAAACAGGGAAGGAAGCAAGACAAGGAGATAATGAGAGGAGATGAGGACATAATCTATCCAGAGCCCTCTCTCCGTGGTGGCCCACTTTCAGCTTGTCCTGTAGAGGAAACAGGGAAGGAAGCAAGACAAGGAGATAATGAGAGGAGATGAGGACATAATCTATCCAGAGCCCTCTCTCCGTGGTGGCCCACTTTCAGCTTGTCCTGTAGAGGAAACAGGGAAGGAAGCAAGACAAGGAGATAATGAGAGGAGATGAGGACATAATCTATCCAGAGCCCTCTCTCCGTGGTGGCCCACTTTCAGCTTGTCCTGTAGAGGAAACAGGGAAGGAAGCAAGACAAGGAGATAATGAGAGGAGATGAGGACATAATCTATCCAGAGCCCTCTCTCCGTGGTGGCCCACTTTCAGCTTGTCCTGTAGAGGAAACAGGGAAGGAAGCAAGACAAGGAGATAATGAGAGGAGATGAGGACATAATCTATCCAGAGCCCTCTCTCCGCGACATCGACCGTGTCACTTTGTTCTGGCACAGAGGTTGTTCGTAGTGACTTTCCTAATGGGACATTATATACAGTACTATTATTGAGGTATAAAGCCCTGCTGAGGGTGTAGGGGTGAAGTTCCCCCTAATTGCTGATATTTGATCAATAATTGTTTTTCTCCACTAATGATTAAGGTTAGGATTAGGGGAGGGGAAGCTGATCCTAGATCTGTACTAAGGGAAACTTAACCCCGGGGCTGTGCTGAGGGAGTTTAGGGAGAGATAGCTATTTACAGATGCTGGACCCAGACACGTTATTGTACTGACTCTTATCAGTACTGCTCTGCCAAGATGCACACACACACACACACACACACACACACACACACACACACACACACACACACACACACACACACACACACACACACACACACACACACACACACACACACACACACACACACACTTGACACCAATTTAGACTGTCTCTCCAGAGCCCTGTTAAAGTAGAGAGACAGGCAATAAAATAGGAAGGGGAAAACAGTGGGAAACTCTCTCTCACACACACACACACACACACACACACACACACACACACACACACACACACACACACACACACACACACACACTCCTCCTCTTTTTCTCTCTCTGTTTCACTCTCTCTATTTCTCTCACACACACACACACACACACACACATTCCTCCTCTTTTTCTCTCTCTGTATCACTCTCTCTATTTCTCTCTCTCTCACACACACACACACACACACACACACACACACACACACACACACACACACACACACACACACACACACACACACACACACACACACACACACATGCTCATACACACAGAGGACACATTACAAGCCCTAAGGCCAATGATAAAACTAAGTAGAAAACAGTTGGGTGGGCCCTGACTCTTCAACGACTTAGTATGTGTGGGTCAGAAGGATTCCAAAGAGGTCATAGAAGGTCAAAGAAGGTCAAAGGTTAGAGGTCAGAACTTACTGGGCGGTTGTGGAGCAGGACCAGCTTGGTGACCCGTATGTTGATTCTGACGCCCAGACTCTTGCTGTTAAACATGTTGTACACCTGCAAGAGCATCGACCATATCATCATCATCATCATCATTTAAATCAACAATTAATCAACAATTAACATTACTAACAATCATTTGTGAGTGTACTTCAGTGTTCTTAATGAATCAATAATAACAATAATTTACGAATGTGTAATTCACTGATACACCCAAACTAAAAAGCTGATATGAGTGTTGAAGGTGGTGTAGGCCATATGGCCCTGGTCTAAAGTAGTGCACTAAGTAGGGAATAAGGAGCCATTTGGGACGTACCACCAGTGTTTCCTACATGGTGGATGGTTAGTTGCTGATTTATTGCGGGTCAAAGCTGGAATAGGGCTGGCTAACAAACATTGCTTTTGTGCCAGACAGACAGACAGAAAGACAGACAGTGAGAGAGACAGAGAGAGAGACAGAGAGAGAGACAGACAGACAGACAAAGACACACAGAGAGAGAGAGAGCGAGAGAGAGAGAGAGGGACAGACAGACAGACAGACAGACAGACAGACAGACAGACAGACAGACAGACAGACAGACAGAGAGAGAGAGAGAGAGAGAGAGAGAGAGAGAGAGGCAGACAGCAGAGAGACAGACAGAGAGACAGAGAGAGAGACAGACAGACAGACAAAGACACACAGAGAGAGAGAGAGAGAGAGAGAGAGAGAGAGAGAGAGAGAGAGAGAGACAGACAGACAGCGAGAGAGACAGAGAGAGAGAGAGACAGACAGACAGACAGAGACAGACAGAGAGAGAGAGAGAGAGAGAGACAGACAGACAGACAGACAGACAGACAGACAGACAGACAGACAGACAGACAGACAGACAGACAGACAGAGAGAGAGAGAGAGAGAGAGAGAGAGAGAGACAGACAGACAGACAGACAGACAGACAGACAGACAGACAGACAGACAGACAGACAGACAGACAGACAGACAGACAGACAGACAGAGAGAGAGAGAGAGAGAGAGAGAGACAGACAGACAGACAGACAGACAGACAGACAGACAGACAGACAGACAGACAGACAGACAGACAGACAGACAGACAGACAGACAGACACCAACTATCCCTTCTGGAGTCTCTGTACTCTGACTCCCCTTCAGTAAAGCTGCTAATCTACTGTGGTAATGAAGTTAATGCAGCAGCAGTTGAGCCTAGAGCAGATCTGCTTTGTTTTCTTTCTAAAAATGACTACAAGGACAGTAAACAAACGACCATGTTAGTGAAACATAGTAAATCATTCTTTAATAGTCATAGCCTCTATGCATTGATCTGAAGACACCAAGGTCCAGTTACTTCACAAGATCCACTGAATTATGATACAATTCTGTGTCTAAATCGCAACCCCAAAACTACACATTAAAATGTGAGATGACAGAAACTTATAAAACAGAATTTAATAATACATAATACATATTGAGACAATGTTCCATTTCTGAGACCGAAAACGGTTAAGAGCGTTGGGCCACAACGTTCTGCCCTTGAACAAGGCAGTTAGTTATCCCCCCAGTCACAACTGCTCGCCAGGTGCCGATGACGTGGACGTTGATTAAGACAGCCCCCAGCACCTCTCTGGTTGTGTTAAATGCAGTTGTACAACTGACTAGGTATCCCCTTTCCCTTCCTCACACACACAGTCCAAATCAGACTCTCTCAGCTCAGAAGATCTTTCAAAATGACTTCAAAAGGAGATGACACAGAGAACTGTGTCTGTGACTGTAAAACAACAAAGTAGATTATCTCTCAAACCAGCAGACCGACCAAACACACCAGGTGTGCATCCCAAATGGCACCCTATTCCACAGGAGGCTGTTGAGGGGAGGACGGCTCATAGTAATGTTTGACCTGTTTGATGTCATTTCTATGAGCCTCCTCCATTAGGTGCAACCCGCTGCCTGTGCACAGTCCCCAAGTAGTGCACTACTTCCCTTTGGGCCCTGGTCAAAGGTAGTTCACTACATAGGGAACAGGGTTCGATTTGGAACTCAGTTCACAGTTCCAGCAAAACTAAAGGCCTCAAGGGAATTCTGGCAGTGACTGAAGTTACCAGACTCTTTAAAAGAAATCCTTTACCAGGATATTTCCAGTTCTTCTCAGGTTTTTACCAAACACAACCTCACCTGTTATCAACAAACTCACTAGTTATCAAACACAACTCACTAGTTATCAAACACAACTCACTAGTTCTCACCAAGTAACCCCTTAATTGGTTATGGGGTCAATTGGAAAAAGCACCTTCAATCTACACAGATCTTCTAGTGTATTATAGTGCTTCCTCCACTTGATATGCTCTACACAAATCCCTGCTCATTTGGTTTTGAGGCTGTTTCCATTTCTTTATGTACAGTACATGTGACTTAAAAATACTGAAAAATACTGCCTTGAAATATACTTTGTAATCAAAATAAAATGCATTTTGGTGTATCTTACATGATTAACCTGGAGGTATTTCCACAGAGTACAGTGAAGGTATAACCAGGGTGGATGCCTGCCCTCCCATCTCTCTCTTTTCTCCTCCTGGCGCTCTCTCTTCCCTCATGCCTATCCCTGTCTCTCCTGCCCAGACCTTGGCTGGCTGTACTGCTGTGTTGATCTCTGTCCAACAGCTCTGCCTCAGAGCGTTGTTTAAGCAGTAGGCTTATCCCCCTCTCCCTCCCTCTTTTACCCTCCCTCCTTCCCTCCTGTCTTTCCTTCTGTCTCTCTGCTCTCTCGCCATTCTTCCTTCACTAATGCCTTTTCCCCTGTCTCGCTCTCCCTCTCCCTCCCTCCTCTTCCCCCTCTCGCTCTCCCTCTCCCTCCCTCCTCTTCCCTTCTCTCGCTCTCCCTCTCTCCTTTTCCCCTCTCTCGCTCTCCCTCTCCCTCCCTCCTCTTCCCCTCTCTCGCTCTCCCTCTCCCTCCCTCCTCTTCCCCTCTCTCGCTCTCCCTCTCCCTCCCTCCTCTTCCCCTCTCTCGCTCTCCCTCTCCCTCCCTCCTCTTCCCTTCTCTCGCTCTCCCTCTCCCTCCCTCCTCTTCCCCTCTCTCGCTCTCCCTCCCTCTCCCTCCCTCCTCTTCCCCTCTCTCGCTCTCCCTCTCCCTCCCTCCTCTTCCCCTCTCTCACTCTCCCTCTCCCTCCCTCCTCTTCCCCTCTCTCACTCTCCCTCTCCCTCCCTCCTCTTCCACCCTCTCTCTCTCCCTCCCCTCCCCCCTCTCTCTCTCCCTCCCTCTCTACCTCCCTCCTCTTCCCCCCTCTCTCTCTCTGTCCCCTTCTCCCTCCCTCCTCTTTCCCCCTCTCTCTCTCTGTCTCCCTTTCATCCCCCCCTCTCTCTCTCTGTCTCCCTCTCCCTCCCTCCTCTTTCCCCCTCTCTCTCTCTTTCTCCCTCTTCCTCCCTCCTCTTCCCCCTCTTTCTCTGTCTCCCTCTTCCTCCCTCCTCTTCCCCCTTTCTCTCTCTCCCTCTTCCTCCTTCATCTCCCCCTCTCTCTCCCCTCTCTCTCTCTCTCTCTCTCTCTGTCTCCCTCCCCCCCCTCTCTCTCTTTCTCTGTCGCCCTCTCCCTCCCTCCTCTTCCCCCTCTCTCTCTGTCTCCCTCTCCCTCCCTCCTCTTCCCCATTGGCTCTTGCCTACCACTCTCACATTCCCTCTCCCCTCCCCTCCCCTCCCCTCCCCTCTGGTTTCTTGCTCTCCTGCCCAAGTCACTGTTGGGCTCTGCCTCTAACTGCTCTGCCCTGTGAGCAGCAGGTTGAATCAGTTGGCTGTTCAGGCAGTTTTAATGAGAAACTGAAAGGGTGAGAAACAGAGACTGAGTCCCAAAGAGAACCCTATTCCCTACATAGTGCACTACTTTTTATGTAGGTCACAAGTCAACGGTAGTGTACTATGTAGGGAATAGGGTGCTATTTTGGATGCATATAGAAAAACAGCGTTACAGTTCTCTGGTACTGGCCGGTCTCTCTCAGAGCTAAACCAGCTAGCACAAAGCCAAGAGAAACATGGGAGGTGGCATTGTCAAAACGAAGCTTGTTAACGTGTCTTTAACCTTTCAAACATGGTAGTGAGCCGCTCAACAGCGTGTGTACAATTCAGAGACTTAATTAGACCTAAAATCCACAAAAGGAAATTCTACCTCGTGGAGTTATCATTTCCCACGTCCCCATGAGGACAAAGGCTATTTTAACCTTAGGGGTTAGCTTTAGGGTTAAGGTTACAATTCTGGTTAGGGTTAGGGGTTAGTGGTTAAGTTTAGGGTTAGGAATACGATTAGGAATATGGTAACGGTTGGGGTTAGGGGTTAAGGAAAACAGGATTTTGAATGGAAATCAATTTTAGGTCCCCACGACAACAGAATAACATAACATGTGTGTGTGCGTGTATTCAAGCATCCTTACCATGTTCATGACGGTGAGCAGGAATCTCTGCGCGGCCTCTGCCCCGTGGTACTGCACCATGTCTGAGTCTGCCACCACCACCGTCTCTACCGTATACAACCCATTCAGATGGATGGTGTTCCTCCTTCTACGGCCCTCCTCCACGCCCTTCTGCCTCTTCTTCCTCACTAGCACGGGGGACAGAGACACATAAAGATTGATTATTATTTGCTGTTCCACCATAGCCTGGTCACAGATCACACCAAACCACTAGGAGTTTGCAAGACAACACAACAGATGTGGTACCAGGCTAGGTTTACTGCATCTTAACAAGACAGCACAAACAAACATTGCGTCAAGCTCGGTCCACTGGATCTTAACAAGACAACACAACAGATATGGTCCCAGGCTATGTTTATTAAATAAAATCTCATTTGATTTGTCACATACACATGGTTAGCAGATGTTAAGGTGAGTGTAGCGAAATGCTTGTGCTTCTATTTCCGACAATGTAGTAATAACCAACGAATAATCTAACCTAACAATTTCACAACTACTACCTTATACACAAGTGTAAAGGGATGAAGAATATATACATAAAAATATATGAATGAGTGATGGTACAGAACGGCATAGGCAAGGTGCAGTAGATGGTATCGAGTACAGTATATACTGTACATATGAGATGAGTAATGTAGGGTATGTAAACATTATATAAAGTGGCATTGTTTAAAGTGGCTAGTGAGACATTTTTTACATCAATTTTTCCATTATTAAAGTGGCTGGAGTTGAGTCAGTATGTTGGCAGCAGCCACTCAATGTTAGTGGTGGCTGTTTAACAGTCTGATGGCCTTGAGATAGAAGCTGTTTCTCAGTCTCTCAGTCCCCGCTTTGATGCACCTGTACTGACCTCGCCTTCTGGATGATAGCGGGGTGAACAAGCAGTGGCTCGGGTGGTTGTTGTCCTTGATAATCTTTATGGCCTTCCTGTGACATCGGGTGGTGTAGGTGTGCCCCTGGTGATGCGTTGTGCAGACCTCATTACCCTCTGGAGAGCCTTACGGTTGTGGGCGGAGCAGTTGCCGTACCAGGCGGTGATACAGTCCGACAGGATGCTCTCGATTGTGCATCTGTAAAAGTTTGTGAGTGCTTTTGGTGACAAGCCAAATTTCTTCAGCCTCCTGAAGTTGAAGAGGCGCTGCTGCGCCTTCTTCACCACGCTGTCTGTGTGGGTGGACCAATTCAGTTTGTCCATGATGTGTATGCAGAGGAACTTAAAACTTACTACCCTCTCCACTACTGTCTCGTCGATGTGGATAGGGGGGTGCTCCCTCTGCTGTTTCCTGAAGTCCACGATCATCTCCTTTGTTTTGTTGACGTTGAGTGTGAAGTTATTTTCCTGACACCACACTCCGAGGGCCCTCACCTCCTCCCTGTAGGCCGTCTCGTCGTTGTTGGTAATCAAGTCTACCACTGTAGTGTCGTCTGCAAACTTGATGATTAATTTGGAGGTGTGCATGGCCACGCAGTCGTGGGTGAATAGGGAGTACAGGAGAGGGCTCAGAACGCACCCTTGTGGGGCCCCAGTGTTGAGGATCAGCGGGGTGGAGATGTTGTTACCTACCCTCACCACCTGGGGACGGACCGTCAGGAAGTCCAGGACCCAGTTGCACAGGGCGGGGTCGAGACCCAGGGTCTCGAGCTTGATGACGAGTTTGGAGGGTACTTTGGTGTTAAATGATGAGCTGTAGTCGATGAACAGCATTCTCACATAGGTATTCCTCTTGTCCAGATGGGTTAGGGCAGTGTATAGTGTGGTTGCGATTGCGATTGCGTCGTCTGTGGACCTATTGGGGCGGTAAGCAAATTGGAGTGGGTCTAGGGTGTCAGGTAGGGTGGAGGTGATATCGTCCTTGACTAGTCTCTCAAAGCACTTCATGATGACGGAAGTGAGTGCTACGGGGTGGTAGTCATTTAGCTCAGTTACCTTAGCTTTCTTGGGAATAGGAACAATGGTGGCCCTCTTGAAGCATGTGGGAACAGCAGACTGGGATAAGGATTGATTGAATATGTCCGTAAACACACCAGCCAGCTGGTCTGCGCATGCTCTGAGGACGCGGCTGGGGATGCCGTCTGGGCCTCCAGCCTTGCGAGAGTTAACATATTTAAATGTTTTACTCAAGTTGGCTACAGTGAAGGAGAGTCCGCAGGTTTTGGTAGCGGGCCGTGTCAGTGGCACTGTATTGTCTTCAAAGCGAGCAAAAAAGTTGTTTCGTCAGTCTGGGAGCAAGACATCCTGGTCCGCGACGGGGCTGTTTTTTTTTGTAATCTGTGATTGACTGTAGACTCTGCCACATACCTCTGGTGTCTGAGCCGTTGAATTGCGACTCTACTTTGTCTCTATACTGACGCTTAGCTTGTTTGATTACCTTGCGGAGGGAATAGCTACACTGTTTGTATTCTGTCATGTTTCCGGTCACCTTGCCCTGATTAAAAGCAGTGGTTCGCACTTTCAGTTTCGCGCGAATGCTGCCATCAATCCACAGTTTCTGGTTTAGGAATGTTGTAATAGTTGCTGTGGGTACGACATCGCCGATGCACTTGCTAATAAACTCGCTCACCAAATCAGTGTATTCGTCAATGATGTTGTTTGACGCAATGCGGAACATATCCCAGTCCACGTGATCGAAGCAATCTTGAAGCGTGGATTCAGATTGGTCGGACCAGCGTTGAACAGACCTGAGCGCGGGAGCTTCCTGTGTTATTCTCTGTCTATAGGCAGGGAGCAACAAAATGGGGTCGTGGTCAGCTTTTCCGAAAGGAGAGCGGGGGAGGGCCTTATATGCGTCGCGAAGTTAGAATAACAATGATCCAGGGTTTTACCAGCCCTGGTAGCACAATCGATATGCTGATAGAATTTAGGGAGTCTTGTTTTCAGATTAGCCTTGTTAAAATCCCCAGCGACAATGAATGCAGCCTCAGGATATGTGGTTTCCAGTTTACATAGAGTCAAATGAAGTTCGTTCAGGGCCATCGATGTGTCTGCTTGGGGGGGAATATATGCGGCTGTGATTATAATCGAAGAGAATTCTCTTGGTAGATAATGCAGTTGACATTTGATTGTGAGGAAAGCTAACTGCATCTTAACAAGACAACACAACAGATGTGGTACCAGACTAGGCTTACTGCATCTTAACAAGACAACACAACAGATGTGGTACCAGGCTAGGCTTACTGGATCATAACAAGACAACACAACAGATGTGGTATCAAGCTAAGCTTACTGCATCTTAATAAGACAACACAACAGATGTGGTCCCAGGCTAGGTTTACTGCATCTTAACAAGACAACACAACTCCTTAACAGGCAACACAACAGATGAAGCTTTGCATCTTAACAAGCATCCCAGGCTAGGTTTAATCTTAACAAGACAACACAACAGATGTACCAGGCTAGGGTAACAAGACAACACAACAGATGTGGTCCCAGGCTAGGCTTACTGCATCTTAACAAGACAACACAGCAGATGTGGTCCCAGGCTAGGTTTACAGCATCTTTTAACAAGACAACACAACAGATGTGGTCCCAGGCTAGGTTTACAGCATCTTAACAAGACAACACAACAGATGTGGTCCCAGGCTAGGTTTACTGCATCTTAACAAGAAAACACAACAAATGTGGTCCCAGGCTAGGTTTACTACATCTTAACAAGACAACACAGCAGATGTGGTCCCAGGCTAGGTTTACTGCATCTTAACAAGACAACACAACAGATGTGGTACCAGGCTAGGCTTACTGCATCTTAACAAGACAACACAACAGATGTGGTACCAGGCTAGGTTTACTGCATCTTAACAAGACAACACAAAATATGTGATCCCAGGCTAGGTTTACTGCATCTTACAGGACAACACAACAGATGTGGTACCAGGCTAGGTTTACAGCATCTTAACAAGACAACACAACAGATGTGGTACCAGGCTAGGCTTACTGCATCTTAACAAGAAAACACAACAAATGTGGTCCCAGGCTAGGTGTACTACATCTTAACAAGACAACACAGCAGATGTGGTCCCAGGCTAGGTTTACTGCATCTTAACAAGACAACACAGCAGATGTGGTCCCAGGCTAGGTTTACAGCATCTTAACAAGACAACACAACAGATGTGGTCCCAGGCTAGGTTTACAGCATCTTAACAAGACAACACAACAGATGTGGTCCCAGGCTAGGTTTACAGCATCTTAACAAGCCAAGCTGACAGGGACAAGAACAGAGACAATGCCAGCTACAGTAGACATTCCATTATAGTCGTTGAGCTAAAGAATCCCTTATAGATACTTTAATTTGGGTATGACACAGCATCTATTTTTTTGGGTTATAAAATGCTTAATAAGTTAGCGGTTGGTAACAGAAGCAAGGTAAATAAAACCAGTGTGAAGCACTTCTCTCCATGACTGGAAACACATAAGAAAACACATTTTGTCATTTTGGTGAACTAACCCTTTAAGTAAAGATGGATGACAGACTGACAGATAAAGAGACGGACAGATGAAAAAGATGTTCATTCTGTATGAGATGCCACGAAGTTTCTCTCTCAAACAAACAATTGTCACTACCTCTGTTTATTTCTTCTCTCCCTCTGCTTTAACTTACCCCAGTCCTCTGGAAGAGACCACCAGCACATACTCTATGACCAGGAGTTATATTAGGCCTAATCATATTAAATGAAATAGTTTCAGTACTCTGACCAATGTTATGAGAACAAGGCCGGGGTTGGTCCATTCGCTAAGTCATTCCAGACTCAATGAACTCCAATGTCTTCCATTGGAAAGAAAAGGCACAGCTAGTTTACGTAAGAGTGGTGGAATAAACTATGGTAAAACCACTGCAGCAACAACAGGACTTCATGGGCCACATTAAAGGGGCAATCTGCAGTTCAAAGAACATGAAAGTAGTCAATCAAATCAAATTATATTTGTCATATACACATGTTTAGCAGATGTTATTGTGGGTGTAGTGAAATGCTTGTGTTTCTATCTCCAACAGTGCAGTAATATCTAACAATTCACAACAATACCTACAATACACACAACCTAAAGTAAAATAACGGAATTAAGGAATATATAAATATTAGGATGAGCAATGTCAGAGTGGCATTGACTAAAATACAGTAGAATAGAATACATTATATATATATATATGAGTAAAGCAAAAATATGTGAACATGATTAAAGTCAGTGATTTGGTTAACAGCTGAGGGACAGGGCTGGAGAAATGGAACCATCATCAAATTCATAGACAGAGGTATGGATGCAAGTGTAACGGATGTGAAACGGCTAGCTTAGTTAGCGGTGTGCGCTAAATAGCGTTTCAATCGGTGACGTCACTTGCTCTGAGACCTTGAAGTAGTAGTTCCCCTTGCTCTGCAAGGGCCGCGGCTTTTGTGGAGCGATGGGTAACGATGCTTCGTGGGTGACTGTTGTTGATGTGTGCAGAAGGTGCCTGGTTCGCGCCCGGGTATGGGCGAGGGGACGGACGTAAAGTTATACTGTTACACAAGGACTGACCATCCAGGAGATAAAAGTATAGGTTTTCCTATGTTTTGAGGCTATACAGTATTTGTTTACAATTACATGATTCCAATGGAGCAAAACAAGCTTATATTTTGGGTTATGATGAGGTACAACAGTTGAACTAAGCTTATAAAACATTTATAAGATATATTCTTAAAAAATGTATGAATAAGTTAAATTGTAAAAGACTGAAGTTCCCCTTTAAGGAGGACTCGCTGCACACACTAACTTCGGTTCTCATCAGAGATGCATGGTTAACTAAAGCCTTTGTGTTGTAACACCACCTCTAGCAAAACTGTGTGAGAGACCTTAGTAACAACAGATTGGGTAACACTACCATAAAGCCAAAAGTCATAACGCATTATAATGAGATAATGATGTGGTTATAATGCATTATGATGTTGTTATAATGTATTATTATGCGGTTAATGCATTATGATGTGGTTATAATGCATTATGATGTGGTTAATGCAATATGATTGGGTTATAATGTATTATTATGCAGTTAATGCATTATGATGTGGTTATAATGCATTATGATGTGGTTAATGCAATATGATTGGGTTATAATGTAATATGATGTGGTTATAATGCATTATGATGTGGTTATAATGCATCATGACGTGGTTAATGCATTATGATGTGGTTGCAATGCATTATAATGTGGCTAATGCATTACGATGTGGTTATAATGCATTATGATCTGGTTATAATGCATTATAAAGCATGGGTGATCTTCTTATAAAGTCTTATTATCATCTTTCCCTCGATCCTGACTTGTCTCCCAGTCCCCGCCGCTGAAAAAACATCCCCACAGCATGATGCTGCCACCCCCATGTTTCACTGTAGGGATGGTGCCAGGTTTCCTCCAGACGTGACGCTTGGCATTGAGGCCAAAAAAGTTCAACCTTATTTTCATCATACCAGAGAATCTTGTTTCTCATGGTCTGAGAGTCTTTAGGTGCCTTTTGGTCAACTCCAAGCGGGCTGTCATGTGCCTTTTACTAAGACGTGGCTTCCATCTGGCCACTCAACCATAAAGGCCTGATTGGTTGCGTGCTGCAGAGATGGATATCCTTCTGGAAGGTTCTCCCATCTCCACAGAGGAACTCTGGAGCTCTGTCAGAGAGACCATTGGGTTCTTGGTCACCTCCCTGACCTCGGCCCTTCTCCCCTGATTGCTCAGTTTGGCCGGGCGGCCAGTTCTAGGAAGAGTCTTGGTGGTTCCAAACTTCTTCCATTTATGAATGATGGAGGCCACTGTGTTCTTATGGACATTCAACGCTGCAGACATTTTTTGGTACCCTTTCCCAGATCTGTGCCTCGACACAATGCTGTCTCGGAGCTCTAGGGACAATTCTTTCGACCTCATGTCTTGGTTTTTGCTATGACATGCACTGTCAAATTTGGGACCTTATATAGACCGCTGTGTGCCTTTCCAAATCATGTCCAATCAATTGAATTTACCACAGGTGGACTCCAATCAAGTTGTAGAAACATCTCAAGGATGATCATTGGAAACAGGATGCATCGGAGCTTAATTTCAAGTCTCATAGCAAAGTGTCTCAATGTGGAAAAAGTGAAGGGGTCTGAATAGTTTGGGGAAGACATTGTATATTCAATATGAGACGCATCTTACACTGATGATGTTGACAACATGATTGTCTGCAGATCAATACTCATGATACTGTTGTTGCCATGGTTCCCTCTCTTCTTCAAGACTTCCAAGTTCATAACACTGTAGACTGGCAGTAGGGTTGCAAAATTCCAGTAACTTTCCCCGAAGTCCCAGGTTTTCCAGAAATCCTGGTTTTACGATTCCTGGAATCCTCCAACCAGGATTTCTGGAAAACCTGGACATTTTTGTGGTGGAATATTTTAGTTAGTGGAATGTTGGAACTCTATCTGGGAGGATATCAATTCTATTAAAGTAACAGCCATTTACATTTGTCTGAACTGTCTGAACTGTAGCGTTTAAGAACACCCATGAGATATCCCTGTTAGTGGAAGAAGGGCCATGTCATTCCATGTATTTAGTTCAATCAAACCTATTTTCCAGCATATATCTGGAGCTTGTTTCTAGCATGGCTTGCACACACACACACGCACACACACACACACACACACACACACGCACGCACACACACACACACACACACACACACACACACACACACACACACACACACACACACACACACACACACACACACACACACACACACACAAACTTCTGCAGAAACCGAACTATTGGTTGTGGCGGTATTGTTTGGTTAATCTGTTGTCTGTTAAGGTTGTTTATCTGCGTGGACAAACACTGTGGAAAGATGTTTTGTTCTCAGAGAAGAAGAGTGCTTAGCTTGGGCAATGACAATACTGGACAACTGTGGAGACTCAGTGAATCAAAAGTCACAAAAGCCATACGGCTTGGGCATGGGAATGCCCAACAGTATAAGACTTATCTATGTGTTGTTGTGATCTTAAAGCAATGTTTATGTTCTTGTTTCTGTTTAGTGCATTGGAAAAGGCAAGATGAGAGAGATCTGTGAATCCCCCAGTTAGCTGGTCTAAATAACGTCACACACAAACACATTGCAGAACTCTATTGGGTCACATGGAGAAAAACATTTGAAGTAGAACATGAGATACAGACAAACATGAAAATCAGATCCCATGTAACTATAGTAATAATAACAATGTAATAATATGTATACATTCATTACTCAAGTCTATCTGTAAAAACAGTACATGGTATATACTTAACGACATTAGTTCAAACACTGCAAGTAGCTTCTGACAAGGGGAAGATGGTACTCTCTTCAACCCTCCTCTCCCACTTCCTCTCCTCTTCTTCCATCCTCCTCTCCCACTTCCTCTCCTCCTCTTCAACCCTCCTCTCCCACTTCCTCCCCTCCTCTCCCACTCCCTCCCGTCTTCTCCCACTTCCTCCCCTCTCTCCCACTCCCTCTCCTCCTCTCCCACTTCCTCTCCTCCTCTTCAACCCTCCTCTCCCACTTCCTTCCCTCCTCTCCCACTTCCTCCCCTCCTCTCCCACTTCCCTCTCCTCCTCCCCTCCTCTCCCACTTCCCTCTCCCTCGTCCTTCCCAAACCTCCTACTCCCTCCCCTCCTCCACTCCCCTCCTCCTCTTCAACCCTCCTATCCCACTTCCTCCCCTCCTCTCGCACTTCCTCCCCTCCTCTCCCACTTCCTCTCCTCGTCTTCAAACCTACTCTCCCACTCCCTCCCCTCCTCTCCCACTTCCTCCCCTCCTCTCCCCTCCTCTCCCACTCCCTCCCCTCCTCTCCCACTTCCTCTCCTCCTCTTCAACCCGCCTCTCCCACTTCCTCCCATCCTCTCCTACTCCCTCCCCTCCATTCCCACTCCCTCTCCTCCTCTTCAACCCTCCTCTCCCACTTCCTCCCCTCCTCTCCCACTCCCTCCCCTCCTCTCCCACTTCCTCCCCTCCTCTCCCACTCCCTCCCCTCCTCTCCCACTTCCTCCCCTCCTCTCCCACTTCCTCCCCTCCTCTCCCACTTCCTCCCCTCCTCTCCCACTCCCTCCCCTCCTCTACCACTTCCTCCCCTCCCTCTTCCTCCCCTCCTCTCCCACTTCCTCCCCTCCTCTCCCACTCCCTCCCCTCCTCTCCCACTCCCTCCCCTCCTCTACCACTTCCTCCCCTCCTCTCCCACTCCCTCCCCTCCTCTCCCACTTCCTCTCCTCCTCTTTAATCCTCCTCTCCCACTTCCTCCCCTCCTCTCCCACTCCCTCCCCTCCTCTCCCACTCCCTCCCCTCCTCTCCCACTCCCTACCCTCCTCTTCAACCCTCCTCTGCCACTTCCTCCCCTCCTCTCCCACCTCCTCCTCTCCTCTCCCACTTCCTCTCCTCCTCTTCAACCCTCCTCTCCCACTTCCTCCCCTCCTCTCCCACTTCCTCCCCTCCTCTCCCACTTCCTCCCCTCCTCCCCCACTTCCTCTCCTTTTCAACCCTCTCCTCCTCTTCACCTCCTCTCCTCTTCTTCAACCCTCCTCTCCCTCCTCCTCTCCCACTCCTCCTCCCCTCCTCTCCCACTCCCTCCCCTCCTCTCCCCTCTCCTCCTCTTCAACCCTCCTCTCCCACTCCCTCCCCTCCTCTCCTCCCCCCACTTCCTCTCCTCCTCTTCAAACCTCCTCTTCCACTTCCTCTCCTCCTCTTCAACCCTCCTCTCCCCTTCTCCCAACCCTCCTCCTCCCACTTCCTCTCCTCCTCTTCAACCCTCCCTCCCACTCCCTCTCCTCCTCCTCCCCTCCTCTCAACCCTCCTCTCCCACTTCTCCCCTCCTCCTCCCACTTCCTCTCCTCCTCTTCAACCCTCCTCCTCCAACCCTCCTCTCCCCTCCCTCCCCTCCTCTCCCCTCCCCCCTCCTCTCCCACTCCCACTCCCTCCCCTCCTCCTCCCACTTCCCCTCCTCTCCCACTCCCTCCTCCCTCCTCTCCCAAACCTCCCCTCCTCTCCCACTCCCTCCTCTCCCACTTCCCTTCAACCCTCCTCTCCCACTTCCTCCTCCCCTCTCCCACTTCCCCCCCTCCTCCCACTTCCTCCTCTCCTCCCCCACTTCCTCTCCTCCTCTTCAACCCTCCTCTCCCACTCCCTCCCCTCCTCTCCCACTTCCTCCCCTCCTCTCCCACTTCCTCTCCTCCTCTTCAAACCTCCTCTTCCACTTCCTCTCCTCCTTTTCAACCCTCCTCTCCCACTTCATCCCCTCCTCTCCCACTTCCTCTCCTCCTCTTCAACCCTCCTCTCCCACTCCCTCCCCTCCTCTCCCACTTCCTCTCCTCCTATTCAACCCTCCTCTCCCACTCCCTCCCCTCCTCTCCCACTTCCTCCCCTCCTCTCCCACTTCCTCTCCTCCTCTTCAAACCTCCTCTTCCACTTCCTCTCCTCCTCTTCAACCCTCCTCTCCCACTTCCTCCCCTCCTCTCCCACTCCCTCCCCTCCTCTCCCACTTCCTCTCCTCCTCTCCCACTTCCTCCCCTCCTCTCCCACTCCCTCCCCTCCTCTCCCACTCCCTCTCCTCCTCTCCCACCTCCTCTCCTCCTCTCCCACTTCCTCCCCTCCTCTCCCACTTCCTCTCCCCCTCTTCAACTCTCCTCTCCCTCTGCTCCTCTTTGACCACTCTCTTTAGTCTGCTGCTCTTCAATCCCTCTCTCCCTCCTCCACTTCATCTCTCAAGCATCTGGTACAGATGTCCCTATACTCTATCAACCTGTAATGTGACAGATAACCACTCTACAGGTGTGGGCAGCATTCCCACTTAGACCCTACTGTGTCCATGACAACGCAGGCTTGACAGAGGGCACATGGCAACCAGACCAACTTCTGACCAATCGGAGGCCAAGGAACTTAAATCGTAATGATTCTTTCACTGATGATTCTTTGCACTTCACTCTTCACTGTCTGTGGACAAATGGATATCTGTCTATAGGCATGTGAGAGCAGCATATACAACGGACAGGGAAAGATGTCTTTCTGTATTCAAAGTGAAATCTCACAAACAATGTATCAACCAATTGCCATTTGAATAGCAGTGTTTCTAAGACCAAAGGTCTAAGGTCTAAGGTCATTCTCAAAGATTGGAGAACAAAATAGAGCTGAGGAAGAAACTCCTTCATATAAAAGCAAGCTTGAAAGCGACATGTGATTCTCCCTCACGCTGTAATGTGATATCTCACAAACAACTTATCAATCAAATGTCGTTTGAATAGCACTATTTTCAGAAATGAGTGTATTTGTCACAGAACGCTTAACAAATAAAAGCCATATTGAAACTAATAGCCCAAACCCATAGGGCGAACAACAACAGTACTGACTAACTCCCTTAACCTTCTGTCATCAGTCTCATCACCATGCACATCCCACCCAGACAGCAATAAAAGAGGTATTGATGAAGAGCAATAAAGACAACTCCCTTCCTCCCTTTGCAGTGGCCTATACCACAGTCACCAGAGAATAAATACAATAACAAGCACAATATTGAGACAAACACAAAACTGTTGCAACCCAAATGGCATCCTAGTCCCTTTATAGTGCACTACTTCTGACCAGGGTCTATAGGGCTCTGGTCAACAGTGATCCACTTTGTAGGGAATAGGGGGCCATTTGGGACAGCCCCAACTTGTTTCTGAGTCATACTGAGACAAATAACAGCCTGCTTTGAAATCTTGAGACTAACACACTCAGCAGGGGACAATAAAACCTGCCGACTCAACGGTTAGCCAGTGCTGCTGCTGTTATGGGTCTGAAGCAAAGTACTCTAACCCTGATGTATAATAACTTTGGGAAAACTGGTTGAGGTCCACATCAGCAAAATATAGGAGGACAGAGTGTCTAGATCGACACGAGGGTTGCAACATTTCTGTACCTTTCCCAAAACCCCCAGTCATTTTTCAACCCTAACAGACACATCTGGGTTCTGAGACCTCTCCAGTTCATTACGGTCTACATGGAGATAGAAGCCCATTATAAAGGTCCAATAGATAGCATCCAGCCTAGACCTAGACCCTAGACTACAACCAGACTCCAGAGTCACTGTATGGCAGAGAGGTGCCCACATAAAGAGATCACTCAAAGATACCTTTTTTTAAATCACATCTTAGAAGTGTTATACTAGTGAACTATCCATTTAAGAGCTGTCCATTAAAGGGGATGAATCGTTCACTCAAAGAATCTACGTTTGCCAGACATTTCCATTCCTCATGTGTCCTGTCCTAATTGGCATCCGATCGATGTTCTAGAATCGACCAGGTTGCATCCCAAATGAAACCCTATTCCCTACATAGTGCACTACTATTGGCCCTGGTGGGCCCCGGTCAAAAGAACTGCACTCATTAGGGAATAGTGTGCCACTTGGGTTACAGCCAGGAGATACATCACTCCAATCAGAGCATCACTCCAAAGAGAATCCTTTAACAACTTTAATGATAGAATCCTTTAGATGTTGGAGACAAGTGGAGCATTAATGCTTCAGCTGCCACGCCCATCTCTTTGATGTGTCTGAGAGGGACTGGAGAAGGAACAGCAAGCTCTAATTGATGTGTCTGAGAGGGGCTGGAGAATGAACAGCAAGCTCTAATTGATGTGTCTGAGAGGGGCTGGAGAAGGAACAGCAAGCTCTAAATGATGTGTCTGAGAGGGACTGGAGAAGGAACAGCAAGCTCTAATTGATGTGTCTGAGAGGGGCTGGAGAAGGAACAGCAAGCTCGAATTGATGTGTCTGAGAGTGGCTGGAGAAGGAACAGCAAGCTCTAATTGATGTGTCTGAGAGGAGCTGGAGAAGGAACAGCAAGCTCTAATTGATGTGTCTGAGAGGGGCTGGAGAAGGAACAGCAAGCTCTAATTGATGTGTCTGAGAGGGGCTGGAGAAGGAACAGCAAGCTCTAATTGATGTGTCTGAGAGGGACTGGAGAAGAACAGCAAGCTCTAATTGAGAGAGGGGCTGGAGAAGGAACAGCAAGCTCTAATTGATGTGTCTGAGAGTGGCTGGAGAAGGAACAGCAAGCTCTAATTGATGTGTCTGAGAGGAGCTGGAGAAGGAACAGCAAGCTCTAATTGATGTGTCTGAGAGGGGCTGGAGAAGGAACAGCAAGCTCTAATTGATGTGTCTGAGAGGGACTGGAGAAGGAACAGCAAGCTCTAATTGATGTGTCTGAGAGGGGCTGGAGAAGGAACAGCAAGCTCTAATTGATGTGTCTGAGAGGGGCTGGAGAAGGAACAGCAAGCTCTAATTGATGTGTCTGAGAGGGGCTGGAGAAGGAACAGCAAGCTCTAATTGATGTGTCTGAGAGGGACTGGAGAAGGAACAGCAAGCTCTAATTGATGTGTCTGAGAGGGCTGGAGAAGGAACAGCAAGCTCTAATTGATGTGTCTGAGAGGGGCTGGAGAAGGAACAGCAAGCTCTAATTGATGTGTCTGAGAGGGACTGGAGAAGGAACAGCAAGCTCTAATTGATGTGTCTGAGAGGGGCTGGAGAAGGAACAGCAAGCTCTAATTGATGTGTCTGAGAGGGGCTGGAGAAGGAACAGCAAGCTCTAATTGATGTGTCTGAGAGGGGCTGGAGAAGGAACAGCAAGCTCTAATTGATGTGTCTGAGAGGGACTGGAGAAGGAACAGCAAGCTCTAATTGATGTGTCTGAGAGGGACTGGAGAAGGAACAGCAAGCTCTAATTGATGTGTCTGAGAGGGACTGGAGAAGGAACAGCAAGCTCTAATTGATGTGTCTGAGAGGGGCTGGAGAAGGAACAGCAAGCTCTAATTGATGTGTCTGAGAGGGGCTGGAGAAGGAACAGCAAGCTCTAATTGATGTGTCTGAGAGGGACTGGAGAAGGAACAGCAAGCTCTAATTGATGTGTCTGAGAGGGGCTGGAGAAGGAACAGCAAGCTCTAATTGATGTGTCTGAGAGTGGCTGGAGAAGGAACAGCAAGCTCTAATTGATGTGTCTGAGAGGGGCTGGAGAAGGAACAGCAAGCTCTAATTGATGTGTCTGAGAGGGACTGGAGAAGGAACAGCAAGCTCTAATTGATGTGTCTGAGAGGGACTGGAGAAGGAACAGCAAGCTCTAATTGATGTGTCTGAGAGGGGCTGGAGAAGGAACAGCAAGCTCTAATTGATGTGTCTGAGAGGGGCTGGAGAAGGAACAGCAAGCTCTAATTGATGTGTCTGAGAGGGGCTGGAGAAGGAACAGCAAGCTCTAATTGATGTGTCTGAGAGGGGCTGGAGAAGGAACAGCAAGCTCTAATTGATGTGTCTGAGAGGGACTGGAGAAGGAACAGCAAGCTCTAATTGATGTGTCTGAGAGGGGCTGGAGGGAACTGCAAGATTGATGTGTCTGAGAGGGGCTGGAGAAGGAACAGCAAGCTCTAATTGATGTGTCTGAGAGGGGCTGGAGAAGGAACAGCAAGCTCTAATTGATGTGTCTGAGAGGGACTGGAGAAGGAACAGCAAGCTCTAATTGATGTGTCTGAGAGGGGCTGGAGAAGGAACAGCAAGCTCTAATTGATGTGTCTGAGAGGGCTGGAGAAGGAACAGCAAGCTCTAATTGATGTGTCTGAGAGGGGCTGGAGAAGGAACAGCAAGCTCTAATTGATGTGTCTGAGAGGGACTGGAGAAGGAACAGCAAGCTCTAATTGATGTGTCTGAGAGGGGCTGGAGAAGGAACAGCAAGCTCTAATTGATGTGTCTGAGAGGGGCTGGAGAAGGAACAGCAAGCTCTAATTGATGTGTCTGAGAGGGACTGGAGAAGGAACAGCAAGCTCTAATTGATGTGTCTGAGAGGGACTGGAGAAGGAACAGCAAGCTCTAATTGATGTGTCTGAGAGGGGCTGGAGAAGGAACAGCAAGCTCTAATTGATGTGTCTGAGAGGGACTGGAGAAGGAACAGCAAGCTCTAATTGATGTGTCTGAGAGGGACTGGAGAAGGAACAGCAAGCTCTAATTGATGTGTCTGAGAGGGGCTGGAGAAGGAACAGCAAGCTCTAATTGATGTGTCTGAGAGGGACTGGAGAAGGAACAGCAAGCTCTAATTGATGTGTCTGAGAGGGACTGGAGAAGGAACAGCAAGCTCTAATTGATGTGTCTGAGAGGGACTGGAGAAGGAACAGCAAGCTCTAATTGATGTGTCTGAGAGGGCTGGAGAAGGAACAGCAAGCTCTAATTGATGTGTCTGCTGGAGAAGGAACAGCAAGCTCTAATTGATGTGTCTGAGAGGGACTGGAGAAGGAACAGCAAGCTCTAATTGATGTGTCTGAGAGGGGCTGGAGAAGGGAACAGCAAGCTCTAATTGATGTGTCTGAGAGGGACTGGAGAAGGAACAGCAAGCTCTAATTGATGTGTCTGAGAGGGGCTGGAGAAGGAACAGCAAGCTCTAATTGATGTGTCTGAGAGGGCTGGAGAAGGAACAGCAAGCTCTAATTGATGTGTCTGAGAGGGGCTGAGAAGGAACAGCAAGCTCTAATTGATGTGTCTGAGAGGGACTGGAGAAGGAACAGCAAGCTCTAATTGATGTGTCTGAGAGGGCTGGAGAAGGAACAGCAAGCTCTAATTGATGTGTCTGATTGAGGAGGGCTGGAGAAGGAACAGCAAGCTCTAATTGATGTGTCTGAGAGGGACTGGAGAAGGAACAGCAAGCTCTAATTGATGTGTCTGAGAGGGACTGGAGAAGGAACAGCAAGCTCTAATTGATGTGTCTGAGAGGGGCTGGAGAAGGAACAGCAAGCTCTAATTGATGTGTCTGAGAGGGACTGGAGAAGGAACAGCAAGCTCTAATTGATGTGTCTGAGAGGGACTGGAGAAGGAACAGCAAGCTCTAATTGATGTGTCTGAGAGGGACTGGAGAAGGAACAGCAAGCTCTAATTGATGTGTCTGAGAACAGCAAGCTCTAATTGGTGTCTGGAGGGAAGGAGGAACAGCAAGCTCTAATTGATGTGTCTGAGAGGGACTGGAGAAGGAACAGCAAGCTCTAATTGATGTGTCTGAGAGGGGCTGGAGAAGGAACAGCAAGCTCTAATTGATGTGTCTGAGAGGGACTGGAGAAGGAACAGCAAGCTCTAATTGATGTGTCTGAGAGGGACTGGAGAAGGAACAGCAAGCTCTAATTGATGTGTCTGAGAGGGGCTGGAAAAGGAACAGCAAGCTCTAATTGATGTGTCTGAGAGGGGCTGGAGAAGGAACAGCAAGCTCTAATTGATGTGTCTGAGAGGGGCTGGAGAATGAACAGCAAGCTCTAATTGATGTGTCTGAGAGGGACTGGAGAAGGAACAGCAAGCTCTAATTGATGTGTCTGAGAGGGGCTGGAGAAGGAACAGCAAGCTCTAATTGATGTGTCTGAGAGGGACTGGAGAAGGAACGAGGTAAAGAGGATTTATTCATGATGACATCCGGATGTCATGGAAGACGTCATATTGAGCTTGTTAGCAGGTCACAATCAACAGCTCAAACTTGGACATCCATCTATCCATCCCCCCACTCACTCACCCACCCATATATCCATCTATCCATCCCCCCACTTACTCACCCACCCATCTATCCATCCCCCCACTTACTCACTCACCCATCTATCCATCCATCCCCTCACTCACCCACCCATCCATCCATCCATCCATCCCCCCACCCACTCACCCATCCTTCCATCCCCCGACTCACTCACTCACCCACCCATCCATCCATCCATCCCCCCACTCACTCACCCACCCACCCACCCATCCATCCATCCCCCCACTCACTCACCCACGCACTCATCCACCCATCCATCCCCCCACTCACTCACCCACCCACCCATCCATCCATCCCCCACTCACTCACCCACGCACTCATCCACCCATCCCCCCACTCACCCACACACCCATCCATCCCCCCACAATAGGACAAGCTAAGGAACAATAATATCCTGTATGTCAGAATAACTTACTAAACCTCTATCAGAGGTCTGGACCTGAATGGAAACGGAGGCGGTCCACTGTCAGTGGAGGACGCCACTTTAAAGTACTGTGATGCACTTTAGCACTGATTTCAGATCATTTTCCCAAAGCAGAAAACACTGGTATGTCTGCCTTTGGGCAGGTCCAAGTACAGCCGTAACAGATAGCAAGTCCACTGTTGTTTTAACCTACTTTGGGGCTTCTCCTGCTGACCACATGACCGTCTCAGATTCATAAAGCAGGAATATCATCACCCACGGCAACACGGCCACCAGAATAATAATAATAAAACTGTCTCCCAGCTCATTGGTCC